>NW_021176320.1:0-1498 GCF_002162155.2 Triticum dicoccoides
CGATGAGATGATGGATATCGCTTTGGTGGAAGTCGACTTTGACGATCCGACTACGAACGTGCGAGGACGTCGCGCCTTAGCAATCGCTAAACCAACTCCGAGAGGTTATTGACCACGCCGGAGCACGATCAACCTGACCACGAGGGTCTGTTTCCTGCGAGCAAACGAAGAACAAGCAAGAAACTAAGATTGCAATCTGGATATTGCGAATATAAGATGAAAGCTTTATTGATCAAGGTGGGGTTCTGTGACGCCTTTGTCTGGTCGTTGAACACAAACGAAGTACGCGAAGTTGCAGCTATGGCGAACTTTTAATCTAAACAAAACCCAAAGTCTAAACGATGCCCTAAGGGCTGTATATATGGAGGAAGAGGGGGGAATTTCGTGGCCCTTGGTGGAGGGGTCCGAAATCAACCCTATCTCTTGTTTCCCCACACATACGGACTTTAAAAATAGCCTACACTTATGTATTTCGAAATTACATGGGCCTGGCCCAATAATAAGGTGACGCAGCACCTAAAATAGCCTCGGGACGAAATTTATGAAGTGGCATCTTGTATATTTCGTCCAAGGCTTCATGCACCCATTATGGTGGCTTCAACGTCCTGAAATCATCACTTGTAACTCCGTTCTTGTTCCCCTTGCGCATGCCATCATCTCCATGCTTGTTCTTGCTCCAATGTTCATCCTTCTCCAAGCTAGGCCCTTCATTTGTAAGCAAAACAAATGTATCCAATTTAGGCAGCATCATATTCTCATGAACATTAGAATCATTACCAAGAAACGAAAGTACCTGGTAATTTAGTTGGCGTGCGCGAGCTCTAGTAATTGGTCCAGTATGTATAGCAGCAGGGCCTGTGGGTGTAACAATGGTATTGATGTCCTCCCATCTCATCTTTGGCCAAAAGAAATGTGTAGCAAGTACGTCCTCCGTCTTCTTCACGCCAAAGTGTCCCATTAATCCTCCTCTATGCGCCTCCTGCAACAACAAAAGACGAACGGAGCTAGCTGGAATGCATAGCTTGTTAGCACGAAACACAAATCCATTGTTAACAACAAACTTGTTCCACATTCTTCCTTCTTTACAATTCTGCATTACATCTTTAAAATCAGCATCATGCACATATTGATCTTTGATGGTCTCCAAACCAAATATTTTGAAGTCAAGTTGTGAAAGCATAGTATAGCGACGAGACAATGCATCAACAATAACATTTTCTTTTCCCTTCTTGTGTTTAATGACATAAGGGAAAGTCTCAATGAATTCAACCCATTTAGCATGTCTACGATTCAGTTTAGCTTGACTTTTAATATGTTTCAAAGATTCATGATCAGAATGTATAACAAATTCTTTGGGCCATAAATAATGTTGCCATGTTTCTAAAGTCCGAACAAGAGCATATAATTCTTTATCATAAGTAGAATAATTCAGACTAGGCCCACTCAATTTTTCAGAAAAGTATGCAACAGGTTTGCCATCTTGTAATAACACACCTCC
>NW_021176321.1:0-774 GCF_002162155.2 Triticum dicoccoides
AAAAATCACTATAATGGCGAGTGTCTCAAAACTCTTCCTAGCTCAAACTGACAGGATGGGCACGAAATTTTTCGACCAATTTTTTTTTTTCGACTGCCCGGACCCAAAAACTGGAAACGGGTCAAAAAAAACTTCCTATAATGGCACCTGTCTCAAAACACTCAGAAACACCTAAAAATAGGATAGCCAGAATTTTTTTCGAAAAATGCGTTTTCGAAAAATTTTGGGCCTAAACGGAGCGTGGCTACCCGACTCTTTTTTTTTTCCGAAACCTACTCCGGCAAGGAAACACGAATCGGAATCTAGATGGACCTCGAAAACAAACCTAATATGACAAGAACTTGGATTGGTGGTGGATATATGGTGGTAGATGGCAGTGGTGGTGGTATATGACAGCTGTGGTGGTATATGGATACGGATTCGAAGCGGTGGTGGATAAGCGGTGGTGGTAGATGGCAGGGGTGATGATGATGGTGCGGCGGCGGCGTGACAACTTATGACCAGAACTCGAAACTCTAAAAGACTAGACTCTAAGACCAGCAACTAGACACGACGATGCAACCGCAAATTCAACAAAGCAAAACCCTAAAAAGATTATGCAAAGGCTCAGATTGGTTCGGATATGATGAACTAACCCTAATTTTTTTTGTGGCTTTTTTGTGGACTATAGGTATGAAGAACAGACTCGATCTAAACTATGAAAAACTGTAAAATCTCACCGAGCAACCTGGAAATCTGATACCACTTGATAGAGGCAAAGGTGTCCCGTCTTTC
>NW_021176322.1:0-1557 GCF_002162155.2 Triticum dicoccoides
CATCACAGCCCACCCCTACGGTCAGCGCTGCGCACGGCCTCCAGCATACTACAAACACCAGAAACTACTTGCAACTCCTGGACAGAGGACAAGGGTGATCAAGAAGCCGAGAGGGTCCATTGGTTTCGGGCCCAATGCGTGGTAGTAGCTGAGTCATGGATCACAAACACAGAACTCAGTTCCTGAGGACGGCTGCAATGAGACAACCCACCATGTACTCCTACATGGCCTCTCACCGCTACCTTTACCAAATCGTATTCACACACTTAGCTCACACACAGTAGGACATGTTCACACGCCTCTGATTCATCCCCGATGAATCAGACCTGACTCAACTCTAGGCAGTAGCAGGCATGACAAACAAACATGAATGAGTAGGCACAACAGGGCTCAAACAACTCCTACTCATGCTAGTGGGTTTCATCTATTTACTGTGGCAATGACAGGTCATGCAAAGGATAAAGGGGTTCAGCTACCGCAGCAAGTAACAGATGAATCGGTGTTGTCCTAATGCAGTAAAAGAGAGCAGGAGCGAGAGAGTAGGATTGTATCGGAATGAACAAGGGGGGTTTTGCTTGCCTGGCACTTCTGAAGATAACATTGAGTCTTCATCAGTGTCAACGATCACATCATCGGTATCACGTCTATCGAGAGGGGACAAATACCGACAACAAAGAAGAAATACAATCAATGCAATGCACAATATGATGCATGCTCATGACATGGCAATATGAATGTGTTTTGAGCTAGTGCAACTAGCAACATATTAAATGAAGTTGGTTTGAATACAAGATTCAAATTCAAACTCCAGATGTGATTATTTAAATGCCCTTCACTTCATTTGCCCTAAACAGTAGTGATAAGTTGTTCTAACATGCATGAAAATGGTACAGATGGATTCCTTGAATTTTTCTGATAATTTTTCATATATAAATTATTTAATTTGGAGTTACGGTTAATTTTCTATGATTTATTGAAGTTTTAGGCATTTTCTGTAATTTCCTGAATAATAATAAATCCAGAAATGAATTTACTGCGTCAGCATGACTTCACAGTGACGTCAGCAAGTCAACGGCGTTGTCCGGGTCAAATCTGACCTAGGGGACCCACATGTCAGCTGCACAGTGATTTAACAGAGTTTAATTGACTTAACTAAATGGTTAGCCGGGTTAATTAAAGGGTAGGGCCCACCTGTCAGTGTCTATTAAACTAACTAGTATTTAGTTAACACTAATCCTAGCCTAATTAACAGGCCGGCCCCACATGTCATGGACACAGGGGGGGGTCCCGCCGTGGTCAAAGTGGGTCAACCCACCGGCGGCTTGACGCCGGCGAGGCCAGCCGCGGTGGCGAGCCTCGGGTTTGCGTCTCCGGCGACCAAACGGCCGGCCGAGTGCACGCGCGGGGAGCTGGGGCTCGCCCGCATCCAGGGAGGCTTGCGGCAGCAGCGGGGACGGCCGGAGCTCGCCGGAAACGAGCTCGAGGCGGCGCCGGCGTTCGGTTGTTTCTGGCTACGGGGCTGCTGCGGCCGTGGTATCGCGTTCGTGGCACCTACAG
>NW_021176323.1:0-497 GCF_002162155.2 Triticum dicoccoides
CATGTACAAAACGGACAATCTCTTTCGAAATATCAGGGATTCATATGGAAACTCGTCTGTTCCAAAGGGATTTCATTTTTTTGAACTTATTTGAACTCCCTTGTTTTTCTGAGTTCAAAATGCACCATTCAAAGCCACATCATCAATTTACAACCCTTTCTGACTTCATTTGTTATTTTTCATGCATTTACTGATTATTTTGATCTATAAGACCATGAAATTGAAAAGCATTCGAAATGAACTCTGAAAAGGTTCCAAGTTGGCATGGTGTCATCATTTCACCCACATAGCATGTGCGAGAAAGTAGAGAGGGTTATGGCAAAAACTGGATGCACTTCGTGTACAAAACGGACAATCTCTTTCGAAGTATCAGAGTTTCATACGGAAACTCGTCTGTTACACTTATTTGAACTCCATTGTTTTTCTGTGTTCAAAATGCACCATTCAAAGCCAAATCATCAATTTACAACCCTTTCTGACTTCATTTGTTATTTTTC
>NW_021176324.1:0-867 GCF_002162155.2 Triticum dicoccoides
AAATCAACCCTATCTCTTGTTTCCCCACACATACGGACTCTAAAAATAGCCTATACTTATGTATTTCGAAATTACATGGGCCTGGCCCAATAATAAGGTGACGCAACACCTAAAATAGCCTCGGGACGAAATTTATGAAGTGGCATCTTGTATATTTCGTCCAAGGCTTCATGCACCCATTATGGTGGCTTCAAAGTCCTGAAATCATCACTTGTAACTCCGTTCTTGTTCCCCTTGCGCATGCCATCATCTCCATGCTTGTTCTTGCTCCAATGTTCATCCTTCTCCAAGCTAGGCTCTTCATTTGTAAGCAAAACAAATGTATCCAATTTAGGCAGCATCATATTCTCATGAACATTAGAATCATTACCAAGAAACGAAAGTACCTGGTAATTTAGTTGGCGTGCGCGAGCTCTAGTAATTGGTCCAGTATGTATAGCAGCAGGGCCTGTGGGTGTAACAATGGTATTGATGTCCTCATCATCCTCCCCTTCTTGAAATGAAGTCGTCCTCGACGGAAACTCATCTTCCTCACCCAAATAAGGCTTCAAATCTGCAACGTTAAAAGTGGGACTAACCCCAAAATCTGCAGGCAGCTCAAGTTTATATGCATTATCATTTATTTTCTCTAACACCTTAAAGGGACCATCAGCACGTGGCATTAGCTTTGATTTGCGCAAATCAGGAAATCTATCCTTACGCAAATGTAACCAAACAAGATCTCCAGGTGCAAACACAACATGTTTTCTACCCTTATCTCCAGCAAGTTTATATTTAGCATTCATACGCTCAATGTTTTCCTTAGTTAACTCATGCATTTTTAAAATCAATTCAGCACGTTGTTTAGCATCAAAATTAACCTTCTCC
>NW_021176325.1:0-635 GCF_002162155.2 Triticum dicoccoides
AAAAATAAACTAGTTCTATATATTAATTCAACTAGTTCAACTAAGCATTTACTAAAAATAAACTAGTTCTATATATTAATTCAACTAGTTCAACTAAGCATTTACTAAAAATAAACTAGTTCAAATATATATCTAACTATAATATTTTAATTAGATAATCAAATCTCAGATACGACAATTTTCTTACTAAAAATAAACTAGTTATATTAATTATTCAACTAGTTCAAATCTCATATACCTAAATAAACTAGTTCGACAATTTTCTTACTAAAAATAAACTAGTTATATTAATTATTCAACTAGTTCAAATCTCACATACCTAGCTAATTAATATCTAATTAAATTTTCTAAAAAACAGAAAACAGAAAATAAATAAAAAATGTGTGTGTGTGTGTATGTGTGTATATGTGTGTATGTGTGTGTACGCCGCCCCGTACGCCGCCGCCCCATACGTACGAGCGGGGGCGCCGGCGTACGGGGCGAGGGCGGCGGCGTACGGGGCGGGGGCGCCGGCGCGCGGGTGCGAGAGATGACGTACGGGACCGCGGCGGCGTTCGGGGCGGCGGCGCGAGACGACGACGACGACGGGCGGCGGCGGGGACAGTGACGACGACGACGGACGACGGGCGACGGGC
>NW_021176326.1:0-961 GCF_002162155.2 Triticum dicoccoides
GAAGAACGAGCAAGAATATGATAAAGCAATCTGAATATTGCAAATATATATGAGGTATTGATAATGGTGGGGATCCGTAAGCGGTCTTGGTCTGGTCGTTGGACACAAACGAAGTACACGAAGTTGCAATGGCTAACTTTTAACTAAACAAATCCCAAGGAAAAGCTACTAGATGGATCTACTTATATAGGAGCAAGGGGTGGCGGCCAAGGAGGTGGGAGGACGTCCCAAGGCAGCCTAAAACTAAATCTAGGTCGTACAAGGCCAATGGGCCCAAGTGGAGGTGATGTAACACCTTTGGACTTGTAGTTTGACTCGGATTCTGTTGCAGCATCAGATTGTTTCGTCCACAACTCAACGCTCCGGACGAATTTGAAGGTGATTCCAATTGGGTTGGAAAGTGCACGAAATCTAGTTTCCAACAAAAAAAGAATCACCCAATTCGGAGTCCGTATGAAAAACTTGTGTCTGTTTTGAATCAGGTGTGTCTGTGCAGTCCGAATCTGAATCCAGAACGTGAGAGACTTGGACTCTATCTTCTCTTGGGCCAAAAGTGACGTGAGAGAACTTTTTGGACAACAAATAAACATCTCTTTCTTCCTTATCTTCATATGTGGATTGTACAAATGTCCCATACACCTGCAATTAGACAAAACACAAAAGTGTGTGAAGTATTTTTGTTCTGGATAATATAAATAGATTATTGAATAGTTTGCACTAGAAATCACCTGACAAATATGCATATATGCAATATTTTTGGTCATATCCAAGGTAGTCATGTCCTCATCATCCTCCCCTTCTTGAAAATAAAGCCGTCCTCGGCGTTGGTTAATCTGAAATGTGGCTAACAAAAGAGACAAGGTGTACATGTTGTATATGTATATGTCATCCATTTTCACTTCCCTTGATTTTTGCATATATGACACATGAATAGATGAGTAACTTGCATAGTTCATAAAAT
>NW_021176327.1:0-3910 GCF_002162155.2 Triticum dicoccoides
TACGTCCACATTGATGGAGACTTCAACCCACGAAGGGTAACGACTGCGCGAGTCCACGGAGGGCTCCACCCACGAAGGGTCCATGAAGAAGCAACCTTGTGTATCCCACCATGGCCGTCGCCCATGAAGGACTTGCCTCACTAGGGTAGATCTTCACGAAGTAGGCGATCTCCTTGCCCTTACAAACTCCTTGGTTCAACTCCACAATCTTGTCGGAGGCTCCCAAGTGACACCTAGCCAATCTAGGAGACACCACTCTCCAAGAAGTAACAAATGGTGTGTTGATGATGAACTCCTTGCTCTTGTGCTTCAAATGATAGTCTCCCCAACACTCAACTCTCTCTCACATGATTTGGATTTGGTGGAAAGAAGATTTCAGTGGAAAGCAACTTGGGGAAGGCTAGGGATCAAGATTCATATGGTAGGAATGGAATATCTTGACCTCAACACAAGTGTAGGTGGTTCTCTCTCAGAAAATGTTTGTTGGAAGTGTAGGCATGTTCTGATGGCTCTCTCCATGAATGAAGAGTGGGTGGAGGGGTATATATAGCCTCCACACAAAATCTAACCATTACACACAACTTACCAATCTCGGTGGGACCGAATCGTGAAACTCGGTTGGACCGATTTAGCAAATAATGTGACCGTTAGGATTTTCGGTGGGACCGACATGCAACTCGGTAGGACCGTTATGGTTAGGGTTAGGGCATAATGTAATCTCGGTGAGACCGAGTACACAAACTCGATGGGACCGATTTTGGTAATAAGCTAACCAGAGAGTTGGTCAGGCAAACTCGGTGGGACCGATTCGCTCATCTCGGTTGGACCGAAACGTTACGAAAGGGAAACAGAGAGTTTGCATTGCAATCTCGGTGGGACCGATCGCTCATCTCGGTTTGACCGAAACATTACACAGGGAAACAAAGAGATTACAATACCATATCGGTGAGACCAAGATCCCAGTTGGTGAGACCGATTTGCCTAGGGTTTGTGGCAGTGGCTATGACATCTGAACTCGGTGGCGCCGGATAGAAAGAATCGGTGGGGCCGAGTTTGACTTTTTGTTTAGGACATATGTTGATATGAGAAAGCAGTTGAGGGCTTTGGAGAATATCATTAAGCATTTTGAGCAAGAAAGCCATTAAGCAACACCTCATCCCCTCTTGATAGTATTGGCTTTTCCTATAGACTCAATGTGATCTTGGATCACTAACATAGAAAATGTAGAGTCTTGTGCTTTGAGCTTGAGCCAATCCTTTTGCCCTTAGCATTTTGAGGGATCCACTTTCCTCATCCATGCCATGCCAATCATTGAGCTTTCTTGAAATATTTATCTTGAAGTAGCATTAGCTCAATGAGCTATCTGTTGTTAGGAATTACCAAAACCACCCAGGGATAGTTGCACTTTCACATGCTCTAATGCATAATAATTGGTTGAAAATTCAAATCCGTGTCCTTGGTTGCATGCTTAGGTCCCATGCAAGAAATGGGAATGAATGTCAAACAACCTGCCACCATCACTCGGCTGCAAACATTGAGATACATGTTTTTTAAATTCTAGTAAATCCAAAAGTCTTCTGAAATTCATGAAACTTGGCATGCTACCATGGAGCGGCATCAACATGCTGTGGTAATTTTTTTTGTCCCATTTGGGGCAGGTTTGGGTCTAAGCTTCTCACAAACCAGAGCTTCTCACAAACAAGAGCCTCATGGTTTCGGTAGGGAACGTGCCACCTTTGAGGATGAAACGATATCTGTTGCCTGTTATTGCTTTCAATTTTGTTTCTCTAGTTTCGACATAGAACAACAAGAGTGTTATGTTAAAGTTTGGAATTTTTCGGGGTTTGTTCGGACATTTTTATACATTAATTGAGTTTTTAATGCATTTATATGCATAATTCAAATTTGAACTACATGCACATGCTCTAATGCATACAAATAGGTTGAAAATTCAAATCCATGTCCTTTTGTTGCATGCTTAGGTCCGATGCAAGAAATGGAATGAATGTCAAACACCCTGCCACCGTCACTCAGCCGCAAACAATGAGATACCTGCTTTTTAAATTAACCTCATTACAGGCTGTTCGTCAAAGTGATGGACGATGACCTCGCGGGCCCACAGTGAGCGTCACACGTGAGTATCGAGTGTCGTGTAGGACAACCGTCGACTGCATGTGGCCAAAACATGTATGTTTGAAAGACCTGTGTAATGTTTGAAATTACGAATTCACGACTCTGATATGGCACCGGCCTGTCTAACAAAATGGCCAACCCACATGGTGGCTCACAACTCGTAGTGTACTGCGAGGCACCCGCCACCCCGAGACGCACACACCCACACACACACACACCGCGAATCCACCGCAAGTATGATGCATGTTAAATTATTATCCTGCGGTGAACATATATATATATATATATATATATATTACCAAAGGAGGGACGTTTTAATTTTGAAAAAAATCAGAGATCATTAAGACGTTTTAGTGCTTTAATTGATTGATTTTCTATGGGTATAATGTGCAAAAATCAAATTCGAGCTACATGCGCGCGTGACAGTGCACCTAAATGGATTGCAAAAACACATGTGTCTCACTGGGTGCATGTTTACTCCCCGTGCGACAAATTTTTAACAATGAGAATCTTGATATTAAATTCTAGTACATCCAAAACTTATTTGAAGTCCATGAAACTTATCGTGTTGTCATATGGACACCAATACAAACTTGCATTGTACTTTTTTTGGTCAAATTTGAGACCAGTTTTGATGTAATCTTTATCTAATTACAAATGGGAGATTGTTAATAATTGGGAACCAATATCCCAAATGGATAATTTATTTGAACCGTGAGCGTTAGACCAACAAAGGATACGTGACATGCTTCGGTTAAGCAATAAAGCGGCAACATTAATTATCCAAAAGAAAAACACTATACGTTGGATTATATACAACAAGTCATCAACACCCAACGACAACGAGGATACATGTTGGATTATAGATTATTTCCAACAAAACATTCTAGTAAATACTAAAGTATTTCTCACACAACAAATAACAAAGCGATGAAATAAACTTCAGCTCAACCAATCCTCAGCGTTGGAAACGCTTGCTTTGAACCATAACTTATTCTCTCGGAAGGGCCAACTATTGTCAATCTCGAGACCAACCCAGGACTGATCATCCAGGCTGAAGCGGCCTATATCAGGACGCATATTGTGATAGCCATGGTAGGGAACCATAGCAATGTCCGAGGTATAGATACAGTTGCTTCTCATAAACGGTAGTAACGTTGTGCCAACAACAGCTGGATCGCCTTTCACCATTGTTGGATAGTTTTGTCCAAGGAAGAGCGAGTTTTCTCCAAGACTATCAATACTGAACCAGGGAGAAGGTGTTGGCGCTAGGACACAAGTATCCATCCCGAATACCCTGCAATGGATGTTGGAATAGGTCCGGAGAGTGCGACCATGGGAGACAACACCTGCTTCGTTAGTAACATCAACAGTGTCATGTATACATACAAGAAGAGGTGATGCATCAGAATAAGTTGTCAGGCGCCACTGAGTATATAGGTCCTCCTCGTCATCATGCTCGTGATCATCACCATTAACATCTCCCCCTTGGTTATAAAAATTTTCAAGTATAGGTGGTGGAATGTTCACAGGACCTTGGAAACACAAGAAGGTTAATTAGTAAAGGGAAACTAGCTAACCCGCATGCATGTGGATGAAACAATTATAATTGTGGTGGAAGACAAACGTATCGAAACCATAAGGATTCCATGCAAAAATAGTGCCACGAGTGGTGGCAGCAAACACAAGACCCTCGTATTGAATTGCATCACAGTACTCATCTGTGTACATAAATTGATTTTTGAGCAATATCCATCGAGGCGTGGAAGTAAGGACG
>NW_021176328.1:0-1933 GCF_002162155.2 Triticum dicoccoides
GTTTCGTTGGCTATTGATCACTATTTTGGGGTCCCCGAGTGATTTCCACAATTGATGAACCCCGGGACGCGTTTTCGTTTCGGTCATCAACACTCGTGGTTTTTGTCGATTCTGGCCTGTTTCGTGGACTATTACTCACTGTTTTTGGGGTCCCAAAGCGATTTAAATAGTTGTTGAATCCCAAGGTGCGCTTACGTGTCGGTCATCAACAATCGCAGTTTTGGCCGATTCTGGCCCGTTTCATGAACTATTACTCACTTTTTTGGGGTTGTGGAGTGATTTCCACGATTAACGAACCCCAGGGTGCGTTTACGTGTCGGACATCAACACTCACAGTTTTGGCCGATTCTTGCCTGTTTCGTGGACTATTACTCACTGTTTTGGGGTCCCGGAGTGATTTTCACGATAAAGAAACCCCGGGGTGCATTTAAGTGTCGGACATCAAGACTCATAGTTTTGGCCAATTCTGACCCGTTTCATGGACTATTACTCACCGTTTTGCGGTCCCGAAGCGATTTCCATAGTTGTTGAACCCAGTGTGCGCTTACGTGTCGGTCATTAACACTCGCGGTTTTGGCCGATTCTGGCCCGTTTCGTGGAGTACTACTCACTGTTTTGGGGTCCCGGAGTGATTTCCATGATTGACGAACCCAGGGGTGCGTTTACGTGTCGGTCATCAACGTTCGTGGTTTTTGTCGATTCTGACACGTTTCGTGGACTATTACTCACCGTTTTGGTATGCCAAATGATTTCCATGGTTGTTGAACCCCAAGGTGCGGCTACGTGTCGGTCATCAACAATCACAGTTTTGACCGATTCTGGCCCATTTCATGGACTATTACTCAGTTTTGGTGTCCTGCAAAGACTTCCACGATTGAGGAACATCGGGGTGTGTTTATGTGTCGGTCATCAACACTTGCAGTTTTCCGATTCTGGCCCGTTTCATGGAATCTTACTCACTGATTTGGCGTCCCTGAGAGATTTCCAGGATTGACGAAACCCGGGGTGCGTTTATGTATCGTAAATCAATAATCCTAGATTTGGCCGATTCTGGGCTCTTTCATGGACTATTACTCACCGTTCGGGGTCCCAAAGCGATTTCCATGGTTGTCGAACCCAAAGCTATACTTACGTGTTGGTCGTCAAGACTCGCAGTTTGGGCCGATTCTGTCCCGTTTCTTGGACTATTACTCAATTTTAGGTTACCGAAGTGATTTCCACGACTGACGAACCCCGGGGTGCGTTTACGTGTCGGTCATCATACCTCACAATTTTGGCCGATTCTGGCCCGTTTCGTTGGCTATTGATCACTATTTTGGGGTCCCCGAGTGATTTCCACAATTGATGAACCCCGGGACGCGTTTTCGTTTCGGTCATCAACACTCGTGGTTTTTGTCGATTCTGGCCTGTTTCGTGGACTATTACTCACTGTTTTTGGGGTCCCAAAGCGATTTAAATAGTTGTTGAATCCCAAGGTGCGCTTACGTGTCGGTCATCAACAATCGCAGTTTTGGCCGATTCTGGCCCGTTTCATGAACTATTACTCACTTTTTTGGGGTTGTGGAGTGATTTCCACGATTAACGAACCCCAGGGTGCGTTTACGTGTCGGACATCAACACTCACAGTTTTGGCCGATTCTTGCCTGTTTCGTGGACTATTACTCACTGTTTTGGGGTCCCGGAGTGATTTTCACGATAAAGAAACCCCGGGGTGCATTTAAGTGTCGGACATCAAGACTCATAGTTTTGGCCAATTCTGACCCGTTTCATGGACTATTACTCACCGTTTTGCGGTCCCGAAGCGATTTCCATAGTTGTTGAACCCAGTGTGCGCTTACGTGTCGGTCATTAACACTCGCGGTTTTGGCCGATTCTGGCCCGTTTCGTGGAGTACTACTCACTGTTTTGGGGTCCCGGAGTGATTTCCATGATT
>NW_021176329.1:0-1302 GCF_002162155.2 Triticum dicoccoides
GCACGCCGTCCCCGCCGCCGAGACCTTCGCCGCCCGGACCACCGCCGCCTTCGCCGCCTCCTCGCCGCCCCCTCGTCGCCGGCCGAAGCCCCGGCCGCAGCCCCTCTCCCCGGCGAGCCCCGCGCCTCGCCGGCGCCGCCTCGGCTTCCGCGCCGCGATCCCGATCTGGATCCGGTCGCGTGAACAGTAAACCCTAACCCCGATTTTTTTTGCTAAGTCCTGAAGATTTTGATCCATGTTACTTTGTTCGAGGTCCCGTAACTTTGCAACCGTAGCTCCGTTTTGGGCGTATGATATATCAAAGTCTTCGCCTCGACATGTACATCATTTCATTCCATTGCATCATTTGCATTTGAGGTCATCTTGATACCCAAAATGCTGTTAGAAGGAGGCTTCGTGAGTTAGATTGCAGATCCGTTAGTTCATCATGCACTTTTGTTATTTTTGCTATATTTAATTCGTGCATGATATGCCTGTGCCCCTTTGGGATGAATTGTGAAGCATTTTGTCTTCTTTCCAGAGGTGCCACCCATGCATTTTTAGGATGTGTGTGTTGTCTTGTGCAAGCTTGCGAAGAGAGGTACCTGAGATTGCAGATTTCAGGGACTTAGTGATTTTCACTAAGTCTGGGATATTTTAGTTCATGATGCTATATGTCCAGCTTGTTTCCTAGTGATACGTGCCTCTTTTGAGGATGATCAGTAAGGGAGTTTTGATACTTATGTCATGCTCTATCCATCCATGTCTTTGTTGGCATTTGTGGAGTGCTCTAGGTTGACTCAATCGAGCTCAACTTTTGCTTCGTTGTTAATCTGGGCAGATCGTCAACTTGTTTGCGATTTCGCCGATGCTACCGTTAGTGTTCCATGCATGCTATGCCTTCGTTCTTGCCATGTGTAGCTAGCACTTTGTGCCTTCTTGCTGGTTATATGCTTTCCTTGCCATGACTTGCACCGTAGTGAGTGCATCGAGCTCGTTTACATGCCTTCGTGAGTTAAATTTCAGCTTGTCTCAGTTTTCACTAAGTCTGAAAACTGATTGTGTTCGAGCGATGTTCGTGAGCTCGGTAGAGTATTTTGTGAACCCTTTTGGCCCCAGGTCACTTTGGGTGTTTTGTTAAGCTTGATGAGTAGCTCCATGCCATGTTCTTACTTGTCATGTTCAGGTTTTCTATCATGTTGTTTTGCTGCTCCGAAGAGAGCATCGTGATCTGAAATTTCAGACTAGTGTTAATTTCACTAAGTCTGAAATCTGTTTTGCATTTGCGTTTTAGCCATGCTTGTTTGAACCTCTTAATGGATG
>NW_021176330.1:0-1275 GCF_002162155.2 Triticum dicoccoides
AAGTTCTATAGCTGCAAGATGGAAGAGAACAGTTCTGTCAGTGAGCATATACTCAAAATGTCTGGGTATAATAATCACTTGATTCAATTGGGAGTTAATCTTCCGGATGATTGCGTCATTGACAGAATTCTCCAATCACTGCCACCAAGCTACAAGAGCTTCGTAATGAACTATAATATGCAAGGGATGAACAAGACTATTCCCGAGCTCTTCGCAATGCTAAAAGCTGCGGAGGTAGAAATCAAGAAGGAGCATCAAGTGTTGATGGTTAACAAGACCACTAGTTTCAAGAAAAAGGGCAAAGGGAAGAAAAAGGGGAACTTCAAAAAGAACGGCAAGCAAGTTGCTGCTCAAGAGAAGAAACCCAAGTCTAGACCTAAGCCTGAAACTGAGTGCTTCTACTGCAAGCAGACTGGTCACTGGAAGCGGAACTTCCCCAAGTATTTGGCGGATAAGAAGGATGGCAAGGTGAACAAAGGTATATGTGATATACATGTTATTGATGTGTACCTTACCAATGCTCGCAGTAGCACCTGGGTATTTGATACTGGTTCTGTTGCTAATATTTGCAACTCGAAACAAGGACTACAGAATAAGCGGGCACTGGCAAAGGACGAGGTGACGATGCGCGTGGGAAACGGTTCCAAAGTCGATGTGATCGCGGTCGGCACGCTACCTCTACATCTACCTTCGGGATTAATATTAGACCTAAATAATTGTTATTTGGTGCCAGCGTTGAGCATGAACATTATATCTGGATCTTGTTTAATGCGAGACGGTTATTCATTTAAATCAGAGAATAATGGTTGTTCTATTTATATGAGTAATATCTTTTATGGTCATGCATCCTTGAAGAGTGGTCTATTCTTACTAAATCTCGATAGTAGTAATACACATATTCATAATGTTGAAACCAAAAGATACAGAGTTGATAATGAAAGTGCAACTTATTTGTGGCACTGTCGTTTAGGTCATATCGGTGTAAAACGCATGAAGAAACTCCATACTAATGGACTTTTGGAACCACTTGATTATGAATCACTTGGTACTTGCGAACCGTGCCTCATGGGCAAGATGACTAAAACACCGTTCTCCGGTACTATGGAGAGAGCAACAGATTTGTTGGAAATCATACATACCGATGTATGTGGTCCGATGAATATTGAGGCTCGTGGCGGATATCGTTATTTTCTCACCTTCACAGATGATTTGAGCAGATATGGATATATCTACTTAATGAAGCATAAGTCTGAAACATTTGAAAAGTTCAAAGAA
>NW_021176331.1:0-1132 GCF_002162155.2 Triticum dicoccoides
CCTTGTGTCGCTGGCGCGTGGGTCAGGGAGTGGGAGTGAGCTCTCCTACTGATTCAGCTTCAGCCGCCATATATACCTTGGGTCGCCTCGCCTCTTTCCCCTCCCTCTCTGCCTCCCACCCGACCCAACCCAATCAAACCCTAGCCGCCCTAATCTTCTTCTTCGTCTTCTCCTCTCCATCTCCATGGAACACAGCCAAGCAATGGATGGATGGATCCTTTCTTCATCACAAGAAGGCAAAAGCAGGAGGCCTCTTTCCCCTCCCTCCCTGCCTCTCTCCCAATCCAACCCAACCCTAGCCGCCCCAATCTTCCTCCTCCTCTTCTTCTTCTTCTTATTCTCTCCTTGATTGATGATTGAAACACAGCCAAGCAATGGATGGATCCTTCCTTCATCACAACAAGGCACAAGCAGGATTCATGGATGGATGGCGGCCTCTCTTGTCTTCAAGACAACAAGGCAGAAGCAGGATTCATGGATGGATGGATGGCCACCATGACACGCTAGGTACGTAGCTACAATCTCTAGTTGTTTGTATGATGAAATCATTGCTACTCACTCACCCATGGATGGATTTTTGCAGATCCGGCCACCTCCTCCCTGGATCTACAATTTTTTTTTCTTTCGGAGCAAAAGTCGCCCTTGGATCTGCAAGTTTTTTTTTTTTAGCAAAGTCCGTCCATGGTGTGCTACTCTCCCTCACCACTGCCCGTCGGTGGCATGAAACCGGCCGATTTCTGGATCTGAGGTTCGGATCCCAAGCAGAGCACAATCGTTCGTCGTCTTGGCTTTCCTGACGCACGTCCAGCGCCAGGCGGGACCTCCGTTGGGCATTTCCTTGCGAACGTTCGCTTCGCAAGCTAGTCGCCCGATCCATCGGCCCAGCGCCACTGGGCCCCTGCTGCGTGGCCTGGGCTTCCGGCGAGCGGAATGAGCCTGTGGGCAAGCGGCTTAACGGGCCTCCGCCCAGCACAGCACAATCTGGACGGCCCGCCTAGGGCGCCAAAACCCTAGGCGAGCGGGCTATAAAACCCAGGGCGAGGGCCACGCGGGCGCCACGCTCCCCCGCCGCCGCCGCCGCCGCCTCGATCTATCGCCGCCGACGCCAAGGTAGGCGCCTCGTCCTCCTCCT
>NW_021176332.1:0-1177 GCF_002162155.2 Triticum dicoccoides
CCAAACGTCACAACGTAACTGGGTGGCTATAAAGGTACACTACGGGTATCTCTGAAAGTGTCTGTTGGGTTGGCACGAATCGAGATTGGGATTTTGTCACTCCGTGTAAATGGAGAGGTATCTCTGGGCCCACTCGGTAGGACATCATCATAATGTGCACAATGTGACCAAGGGGTTGATCACGGGATGATGTGTTACGGAACGAGTAAAGAGACTTGCCGGTAACGAGATTGAACAAGGTATCGGTATACCGACGATCGAATCTCGGGCAAGTACCATACCGCTAGACAAAGGGAATTGTATACGGGATTGATTGAGTCCTTGACATCGTGGTTCATCCGATGAGATCATCGTGGAACATGTGGGAGCCAACATGGGTATCCAGATCCCGCTGTTGGTTATTGACCGGAGAGCATCTCGGTCATGACTACATGTCTCCCGAACCCGTAGGGTCTACACACTTAAGGTTTGATGACGCAAGGGTTATAAAGGAAGTTTGTATGTGGTTACCGAATGTTGTTCGGAGTCCCGGATGAGATCCCGGACGTCACGAGGAGTTCCGGAATGGTCCGAAGGTAAAGATTTATATATAGGAAGTCCTGTTTCGGCCATCGGGACAAGTTTCGGGGTCATCGGTATTGTACCGGGACCACCGGAAGGGTCCCGGGGGCCCACCGGGTGGGGCCACCTGCCCCGGGGGGCCACATGGGCTATAGGGGGTGCGCCTTGGCCTACATGGGCCAAGGGCACCAGCCCCAAGAGGCCCATGCGCCTAGGGAACCCTAGAGGGAAGAGTCCTCAAAGGGGAAGGCACCTCCGAGGTGCCTTGGGGAGGATGGACTCCTCCCCCCCTCCTTAGCCGCACCCCTTTCTTGGAGTAGGGGGCAAGGCTGCGCCTCCCCCTTCTCCCCTGCCCCTATATATAGTGGAGGGGAGGGAGGGCATCCATACCTGAGCCCTTGGCGCCTCCCTCCCTCCCGTGACACCTCCTCCTCTCCCGTAGGTGCTTGGCGAAGCCCTGCAGGATTGCCACGCTCCTCCATCACCACCACGCCGTTGTGCTGCTGCTGGATGGAGTCTTCCTCAACCTCTCCCTCTCTCCTTGCTGGATCAAGGCGTGGGAGACATCGTCGAACTGTACGTGTGTTGAACGCGGAGGTGCCGTCCGTTCGGCACT
>NW_021176333.1:0-802 GCF_002162155.2 Triticum dicoccoides
CTAGCTTCAATTTGAGTATTCACGGAGCCAAAACGGACTTCGTATGAGGAAGATACACCTGTTTTACTGAACAGTGCGCAAAACAGATTCCAATCCGAATTCAGGTACGAGATTGATTCTAGATAGATCCAATTTTTTTTATTCTCTCTTTTTTTTCTCACGCTTTTTTTTTCTTTTTCTTCTCTCTCTTTTTCTTTTTTTTCCTTTTTTCTCTTTTTTTTCTTTATCTTTTTTTTTCAAGACAAACTAGATAAGATGCAGATTGGATCAGGCGAAGATGTGAATGACCTCAACTATGATTATGACAATGAACAGTGCGTAGCACGTGGTGGAAATTAATAGATGGGATGGTGGACAGCGGAACGGATAATGATGCAGCGGCGACGTGACTAATGTGAACAGAACTCGAAACTCTAAAGGAACTAGACGCTAAGACCAGCAACTTACACGACGATGCAACCGATAATTCAACTATGCAAGCAATGAATAGAAAATTGCAAAGGCTCAGACTGGCTTGGATAAAGGATGAACAGATCTAACTTTTTTTTGTGTGGCTTTTTCTTGGACAATAGGTAAGAAAATAAATCTAATCTAGGAAAACTGGAAATTCTCACCGAGCAACCTGAAAACTGATACCACTTGATAGAGGCGGGGTGTCCCGATCTTTCGATGAGATGATAACTATCGATTTGGTGGAGACGACTTTGACGATCCGACTACAAACGTGCACGACGTTGCGCCTTAGCAATCGCTAAACCAACTCCAAGAGGTTATTGACCACGCCAGAGCACAATCAACCTGA
>NW_021176334.1:0-2470 GCF_002162155.2 Triticum dicoccoides
AAGCGATTTCCATGGTTGTCGAAGCACAAGGCGCGCTTACATGTCGGTCATCAACAATCACGGTTTTGGCCGATTCTGCCCCGTCTGTTGGACTATTACTCAGTTTTGGGGTCACGTAGTGATTTCCACGATCGACGAACAACGGTGTGTTTATGTGTCTGTCATCAACATTTGCAGTTTCGGCCGAGTTTGGCCCGTTTCATGGACTATTACTCACTAATTTCGGGTCCCTGAGCGATTTCCATGATTGACGAACCCCGGGGTGCGTTTATGTATCGTTGATCAATAACCCTAGGTTTTACCGATTCAGGGCTCTTTCACGGACTATTACTCACCGTTTTGGAGTGCCAAAGCAATTTCCATGGTTGTCGAACCCCAAGATGTGCTTACGTGTTGGTCGTCAAGACTCGCAGATTGGGCCGATTCTTGCTCGTTTCTTGGACTATTACTCAGTTTCGGGATCCCGAAGTGATTTCCACGATTGACGAACACCGGGGTGCGTTTACGTGTCGGTCATCAAAACTCACAATTTTGGCCGATTCTGGTATGTTTTGTGCACTGTTACTCACCGTTTTGGTGTTCCATAACGATTTCCATGATTGATGATCCCTGGGGTGCGTTTACGTGCCCGTCATCAACACTCACAGCTTTGGCCAATTCTGACCCGTTTCGTGGACTATTACTCACCGTTTAGGGATCCCAAAGCGATTTCCATAGTTTATGAAGCCCAAGGTGCGCTTACATGTCGGTCATCAACAGTCGCAATTTTGGCTGATTCTGGCCCGTTTTGTTGACTATTACTCACTTTTTGGGGGTCCCAGAGTGATTTCCGCGATTAACGAACCCCGGGGTGCGTTTACGTGTCAGACATCAACACTCGCGGTTTTTGACGATTCTGGCCCGTTTCATGGACTATACTCCCCGTTTTGCGGTCACGATTCCACAGTTGTTGAACCCTAAGGTGCACTTACCTGTCGGTCATCAACACTCATTGTTTTTGCCAATTCTGGCCCGTTTCGTGGACTAATACTGACTGTTTTGGGGTCCCGCAATGATTTCCATGATTAACAAACCCCGTGGTGCGTTTACGTGTCGGTCATCAACACTCGTGGTTTTTGTCGATTCTCGCCTATTTCATGGACTATTACTCACCGTTTTGCGGTCACGAAGCGATTTCCACAGTTGTTGAACCCTAAGGTGCACTTACGTGTCGGTCATCAACACTCATTGTTTTGGCCAATTCAGGCCCGTTTCGTGGACTAATACTGACTGTTTTGGGGTCCCGCAGTGATTTCCACGATTAACAAACCCCGTGGTGCGTTTACGTGTCGGTCATCAACACTCGTGGTTTTTATCGATTCTGGCCAGTTTCATGGACTATTACTCACCTTTCTGGGGTCCCAAAACGATTTCCATGGTTGTCGAAGCACAAGGCGCGCTTACGTGTCGGTCATCAACAATCACGGTTTTGGCCGATTCTGGCCCGTCTCTTGGACTATTACTCAGTTTTGGGGTCACGTAGTGATTTCCACGATCGACGAACAACGGTGTGTTTATGTGTCTGTCATCAACATTTGCAGTTTCGGCCGAGTTTGGCCCATTTCATGGACTATTACTCACTGATTTCGGGTCCCTGAGCGATTTCCATGATTGACGAACCCCGGGGTGCGTTTATGTACCGTTGATCAATAACCCTAGGTTTTACCGATTCAGGGCTCTTTCATGGACTATTACTCACCGTTTTGGAGTCCCAAAGCAATTTCCATGGTTGTCGAACCCCAAGATGTGCTTACGTGTTGGTCGTCAAGACTCGTAGATTGGGCCGATTATTGCTCGTTTCTTGGACTATTACTCAGTTTCGGGATCCCGAAGTGATTTCCACGATTGACGAACACCGGGGTGCGTTTACGTGTCGGTCATCAAAACTCACAATTTTCGCCGATTTTGGTATGTTTTGTGCACTGTTACTCACCGTTTTGGGGTTCCAGAGCGATTTCCATGATTGACGATCCCTGGGGTGCGTTTACGTGCCCGTCATCAACAGTCACAGCTTTGGCCAATTCTAACCCGTTTCGTGGACTATTACTCACCGTTTAGGGATCCCAAAGCGATTTCCATAATTTATGAAGCCCAAGGTGCGCTTACATGTCGGTCATCAACAGTCGCAATTTTGGCTGATTCTGGCCCGTTTTGTGGACTATTACTCACTTTTTTGGGGTCCCAGAGTGATTTCCGCGATTAACGAACCCCGGGGTGCGTTTACGTGTCAGACATCAACACTCGTGGTTTTTGACGATTCTGGCCCGTTTCATGGACTATACTCCCCGTTTTGCGGTCACGAAGCGATTTCCACAGTTGTTGAACCCTAAGGTGCACTTACCTGTCGGTCATCAACACTCATTGTTTTTGCCAATTCTGGCCCGTTTCGTGGACTAATACTGACTGTTTTGGGGTCCCGCAATGATTTCCA
>NW_021176334.1:2480-3912 GCF_002162155.2 Triticum dicoccoides
ATCAACACTCGTGGTTTTTGTCGATTCTCGCCTATTTCATGGACTATTACTCACCGTTTTGCGGTCACGAAGCGATTTCCACAGTTGTTGAACCCTAAGGTGCACTTACGTGTCGGTCATCAACACTCATTGTTTTGGCCAATTCAGGCCCGTTTCGTGGACTAATACTGACTGTTTTGGGGTCCCGCAGTGATTTCCACGATTAACAAACCCCGTGGTGCGTTTACGTGTCGGTCATCAACACTCGTGGTTTTTATCGATTCTGGCCAGTTTCATGGACTATTACTCACCTTTCTGGGGTCCCAAAACGATTTCCATGGTTGTCGAAGCACAAGGCGCGCTTACGTGTCGGTCATCAACAATCACGGTTTTGGCCGATTCTGGCCCGTCTCTTGGACTATTACTCAGTTTTGGGGTCACGTAGTGATTTCCACGATCGACGAACAACGGTGTGTTTATGTGTCTGTCATCAACATTTGCAGTTTCGGCCGAGTTTGGCCCATTTCATGGACTATTACTCACTGATTTCGGGTCCCTGAGCGATTTCCATGATTGACGAACCCCGGGGTGCGTTTATGTACCGTTGATCAATAACCCTAGGTTTTACCGATTCAGGGCTCTTTCACGGACTATTACTCACCGTTTTGGAGTCCCAAAGCAATTTCCATGGTTGTCGAACCCCAAGATGTGCTTACGTGTTGGTCGTCAAGACTCGTAGATTGGGCCGATTATTGCTCGTTTCTTGGACTATTACTCAGTTTCGGGATCCCGAAGTGATTTCCACGATTGACGAACACCGGGGTGCGTTTACGTGTCGGTCATCAAAACTCACAATTTTCGCCGATTTTGGTATGTTTTGTGCACTGTTACTCACCGTTTTGGGGTTCCAGAGCGATTTCCATGATTGACGATCCCTGGGGTGCGTTTACGTGCCCGTCATCAACAGTCACAGCTTTGGCCAATTCTAACCCGTTTCGTGGACTATTACTCACCGTTTAGGGATCCCAAAGCGATTTCCATAGTTTATGAAGCCCAAGGTGCGCTTACATGTCGGTCATCAACAGTCGCAATTTTGGCTGATTCTGGCCCGTTTTGTGGACTATTACTCACTTTTTTGGGGTCCCAGAGTGATTTCCGCGATTAACGAACCCCGGGGTGCGTTTACGTGTCAGACATCAACACTCGTGGTTTTTGACGATTCTGGCCCGTTTCATGGACTATACTCCCCGTTTTGCGGTCACGAAGCGATTTCCACAGTTGTTGAACCCTAAGGTGCACTTACCTGTCGGTCATCAACACTCATTGTTTTGGCCAATTCTGGCCCGTTTCGTGGACTAATACTGACTGTTTTGGGGTCCCGCAATGATTTCCATGATTAACAAACCCCGTGGTGCGTTTACGTGTCGAGCGTCAACACTCGTGGTTTTTGTCG
>NW_021176335.1:0-1168 GCF_002162155.2 Triticum dicoccoides
GGTCGACACCAAAAGGTCTCGACATCGATGTGGCCGCCACGCCGGCCAAAAGATTCCTCCGGATCCATGCCTTCCCACCAGGTCTGTGGAGCCAGCACACGGGGACAGTGTACACGGCGGCCAGGCATCGTAGCCAGCTTAGAACGGAGTAGATCGGGCCGCGGGCAGAGCAGAACCAGGACTCAGTGGAAGGCAGACCAGTTGCGACTGCCCACACAACCGATGACCGCGACCCCATGCCACCTGCACGACCGAGGGACAACCCATCTGCACACCCACCGGCACAACCTACCGCCCACACTATGCCGCGCACCACCGACTGGGGGTGCCGCCCTGGGAGCCGAGGCCCTCCACGTGAGGTGGAGCCGCCACCTTTATCGGTGATGCGCGACCGCGCTAGAACCACCTCAGGCGGCGGAGGAGGATAGAAAGGAGGAGGGGGTGAGTGGAGGTGGCAGCTAGGGTTGGCTCCCGAGTCACCTCAGAAGAGACAATGCGGGGATGGGGAGGCAATCCAAACAACTCACTTCTAGCTACAGTTGAAGCCAAGCAACTTGATATATTCATCTCTTAGTCCATGGGTTAGGGACGATGGGAATGACTATGAAAATTTGGCAAACTAGGAGAAAACACAAGGCATATTTGGAGCGGGGTGACAACATAGCAAAGCAATAATACAATGGCCGAGGAGCTTAGTTGAGTGAGTCGTCATTGATCCTTTTGTCAGCCCGTGGCAACGCACAGGCATTAAACTAGTTTATATACATGTTCAAGTGATCTGTCATCAATCATCCTAATAAGCCGGCTCCGAAATTGGTAATCAAAGGATGATGAGGGTGCCCAAAAATGGAAGTATTGAAGGAAGGAGGGAAGCAAGAAAAGATTCTCGAGAAATAAGGAAGGAACAATATAGTACTATGTGGAATAATAAAAAAGGGATTCCTAATATGCATGATTGAGAAATATGGTGGGCAATTGCTGCAAGGATTCCTGATGCATGCTTGTGAATTATGGTGGGCAAGTGAACACAATCTTGCTGCATAATATAATAGGAGGCTATTAAGAGAGATTCCTAAGACACGTTGTGTATGCTGCACAAATAATAAAGGTGTGTCCTACGTGGGAAAATTAAGAACGGGATGCATACCTGCATTGCATGTTGTAGATG
>NW_021176336.1:0-913 GCF_002162155.2 Triticum dicoccoides
GAACGCACTGGTGCTGAGGTATTTGATATGGTCAAGGATTTGAAAGTCATCTTTGGAAAGGGTCCTGGCGGACAATCAGTTCCGAAGGGAGCTGACGGGCACGCAGCCATGTGGAAGAAGAAATCTATATTCTGGGAGCTAGAATATTGGAAAGTCCTAGATGTCCGCTCTGCAATCGACGTGATGCACGTTACGAAGAATATTTGCGTGAACCTCCTAAGCTTCTTGGGCGTGTATGGGAAGACAAATGATACAAAGGAAGCACGGCAGGACCAGCAACGTTTGAAAGACCCTGATGACCGGCATCCGGAATGGTTTCAAGGTCGTGCCAGCTACGCTCTGACCAAAGAAGAGAAGGTCATCTTTTTTGAATGCCTGAGCAGTATGAAGGTCCCGTCTGGATTCTCGTCCAATATAAGGGGAATAATAAACATGGCGGAGAAAAAGTTCCAAAACCTGAAGTCTCACGACTGCCACGTGATTATGACGCAATTGCTTCTGATTGCTTTGAGGGGGCTCCTGCCGGAAAATGTTTGAGTAGCCATTGTGAAGCTATGTGCATTCCTCAATGCAATCTCTCAGAAGGTAATCAATCCAGAAGTTCTACCACGGTTACAGAACGATGTGATCCAATGTCTTGTCAGTTTCGAGTTGGTGTTCCCGCCATCCTTCTTCAATATTATGACGCACCTCCTGGTTCACCTAGTCGAAGAGATTTTCGTTCTCGGTCCTGTATTTCTACACAATATGTTCCCCTTCGAGAGGTTCATGGGAGTATTAAAGAAATATGTTCGTAACCGTGCTAGGCCAGAAGGAAGCATCGCCAAGGGCTATGGAAATGAGGAGGTAATTGAGTTTTGTGTTGACTTTGTTCCTGACCTTAAGCCGATTGGTCTTCCTCGATCGCGGCACG
>NW_021176337.1:0-1014 GCF_002162155.2 Triticum dicoccoides
ATTAGATGTGGTATTGTTGAGGAGAATGAAGCTATGCTTGCACGTTTTCTGGGTGGATTAAATAGAGAGATTCAGACCATTCTAGACTATAAGGAGTATACTAATATCACTCGTTTATTCCATCTTGCTTGTAAAGCTGAACGTGAAGTGCAGGATCGACAAGCATTGGGGCGAACTAACTTTTCTGCAGGCCGACCTTCATCATGGACACCACGTGCATCTTCTACTTCAACTGCACCAGCACCTCCATCCGGTGCCACCTCCAGCCGTGATACAAGAAAACAGGCACAACCACCATTATCTGCCAAGAGTGCACCTGCGGGGCCTGCACAGCGTTCTTCTTCTTCCATGGCATCAACAGGGCACACAAGTGATATTATTTGTCGTCGTTGTAAGGGAGGAGGTCATTATGCGAGGGAATGCAAATCTCCGCGTGTGATTATTTCTACCGCGGATGGTGGATATGAGTCCGCTAGTGACTATGATGAGGAGACATTGGCTCTTATTACACGTGAAGAACATGGTGGAGATGATTCTGATCATGAGACACAATACATGGCTCCTGAAGACGCTGACAGGTATGAATGTTTAGTTGCTCAATGTGTTTTGAGTGTGCAGGTCACACAAGCTGAGCAAAATCAGAGGCACAATTTGTTCCATACCAAGGGAGTTGTGAAGGAACGTTCTGTGCGCATCATAATAGACGGAGGGAGCTGCAACAACTTGGCTAGCATGGAGATGGTGGAGAAGCTTTCTCTCACCACAAGACCACATTCACATCCTTACTACATCCAATGGTTCAACAACAGCGGCAAGGTTAAGGTAACACGTACTGTTCGTGTGCATTTTAGTATCTCTACATATGCTGATTATGTTGATTGTGATGTGGTACCTATGCAAGCATGTTCCTTATTACTTGGTAGACCATGGCAATTTGATAAAAATTCTGTACACCATGGTAGAAACAATCACTATACTCTTGTTCATAAGGATAAAAATATTACTTTGCTTCCT
>NW_021176338.1:0-4597 GCF_002162155.2 Triticum dicoccoides
GACCATCGTGCTGCAACGTGCAACGACGATGCATCGACGGGAAAACGACATCACAAACACCACCATCATTCGCCATGGCCGCAGTCGGCGCGATTTTCACCGAAAATTGCGTCACCCCGATCTCCCAGCTGACTGGACCCATGCAAGGCCTCTCCGTGAAGACGAACGCTGCCGTCGGAATACTGGTAGAGAGCCTCTAGCCGCCCCACACCGGTTCCTCCATGCGCCGCTGGTTGTAGAAGGCCAAGCCACGATTGATCTAGACGGAAAGCCAGATCCGCCGCCTTCGCCAGCACCCATCTCTAGACATAGAAGTCCCTCCACACGCCGCCGGCTGGACAAGGCCACGTCGCTGAGCGGCTGAGCCACATTGAAGCAGTGTCTGCTCGCCCGTCCAGGATATTTAAGCAAGGTTGTGGCACCGTCCAACCCCATCTCCTTTCCTCTCTGCAAATAATCTCTGCTCCTATCCGATTTTATCCTCTTCGCAATGTGCAAGTCATGCGCTAGCGGCTGGTTCACGGCACCAGCTGGTGGATCTCCATCTGGACCATGGCCGCCACACATAGTCCCCTGGATCCTCGTCCTCCTCAACACGGTCGAAGGAGGAGATTGTGTTCCCCACGGCCGACAAAGATGGGAAACAACCGCCCTTGCTTGCTGAGGCCGCCACAATGGACGATGAGTTCAAGCGACACCTAGAGGTTCTGCTTGAGCGATCGCTCCGTGACTGCGGTCTGACACTGCCCTCGCCGCCGCCTTCGCCGCAGCAAGAAGGAGATGAAGGAGGAGCCGCCCTCTCCTCGTACTACCGCGGTGTCCAAATCAGACGCCACATAAAGGATGATGAAGGAGGTGCCACCCTCGCTGCCATGCAACATGTTCGGCCGCTAAGGCTGGTCAGCGTCACCGCTGGGACACCTCTGGGGTGGCAAGTAGAGGGCACCGCCATCACCGCCCCGTCGGTGCCTAGTCGTCGTGAAGAAGGATCTCTCCATGTCGCTCACAAACATGCACGGGAGCCTCCTCGCGGCGCAGCAATGTGACAGTGGCGGAGTCGGCGGAGCGGCACCACGCACAGCGGCGGGCTGCATTAGCGATGTTAGACGCTGCGCCGGACTACGTTCTCCCTCACCTTTGTGGAGTCCTATAGCCTCGACTGGCCCAGGACCACCACGGAGACGTCGGCGCGGCGCCAGCGCGGTCTCATCAACCAACTTGTCAAGATTGGGAATTGGGATAGCTAAGTCGCTGTGCGCCGCCACCCTCGTTGCCGTCAAGTGCAAGGGAAGGGGCGGGCAGACCGGGGCGGCATTTGCACAGGGGCGTTATTTTCAGCAAACGTGTCCATGCGCACATGGCTGTGGAAGCCGATCGGCTGGGCCACAAGTGGCAGGTGGCAGTCAATCCGGGCTGCTGTGGCCCCTACGCGCCCTTCCGTCGTTGGAAAGAGCATGGCCATGACTACTTCGACCAAGGAGGGCATGCATACTAAGTTATCGTCCGGCATCTCACTTAGTTTTTTTAGGTTTTAAAAATAATTAGCTGAATTTGTCAAATTTCATCCGGTTTTAATATACTAGCACAAATGCCCGTGTGTTGCAACGGGAGAAAAATAATAATATCATAGACATCTAGCCTAATAAGCATGGCTCAAAGACTCCACCTCGCGCGCCGTGCAAATCCATGTCCTCTATTTTAACACGGCATCCATCTATCACCGCTTTTCCTAATTTTCACCCTCTCTGAGGGTGACCCCGGTGTCCACCTGATCATAATGCATCTAGACATGGTAAATCCCAAGGTGATGAGCTTCACCATCACATGACACACCTGTCATTGAATCGCACAAGCCCAATGGATTAAACTGCGCCAGTGCAAGGGAATGTTTAAACTAATCTCTTGAGCTGGGGTTGAGGGTTGCCCTCTGTGTCCCTCGGGCACATGCTCCATACAATGTCTCCTGCACAACCCTCGTGCTTCGTTATGGAGCAAACATCTGTGGCCCTGTACAAAAGTTGTCCAGATCGAGGAACTGGGTTATAGTCCAGGTCGCTAATGTAAAAAACGATCGGTCGCTCTGTGGTAGGTTTCTTTAGGAGGCCAGTTCAGAACATTGGACATGATAATGTGCGGCTAACGACAATGTTGGACACTTGTCCCCTACCACATTGAGCGCTAACTCGGTAGCATGCCAACAGGTCGCTGCCAAGGCAACTCGCTTACATCTCCAAGCAACTAATATCAATTGATGATTCTAGGGGATGCGCCCACTCCCATGACATGTTCGCTTCGCTGCATGCGCCCACTGCCATATCTATCGTTTGCTAGTTGCGTGGAAACTGCGCTTGCTTGCCCTGATTGGCTCTACCAAATCAGCCAAATCAGTAGTTGCCTAATTCCCTCTTCTGGCTGCGCCACTAAAATATATATGAACTTAGACTGCACAAGGTTCAGTAAATGAATAGGCACACTATCAACTTGTTCATGCTATTGCCTTATTACGGATATGTGGTGTCAACATTATTGTTTGAATCCATTAGTAATGGTTGATTGGTGAAGCTATAGTTAGATCTCATAGTACTTTCAAGTTGCAATCTGAATTGAGCCGACGATTACTTGAAGAAAATAACAAAAAGATGCAGTATTCCAAGTGCAAGTGTGAGTGCGAATAGTTTGGGATTGGGAGGAAAAGAATGTCATATGTTGTAGTGTATAAATACGATATAGCTCATTTTATTCCATGAGAGTTGGCTGGCGTAGTTGGTTAATGTGGTGGGATTTGTACCTCATGTAGCCAATTTAAATCCCACTAATGCACATATTTTTTGCTAATTTTCCAAAAAAAAAACTCAAGTAGGCCCGGGTCCATGAGAGAAGAGTGTTCGCCAAGGCTTGTTCGCAGAAGGAATGACGTACACAAATTGTGACTCGGCGTACGAAACGCCGCCAATTCTATTTGACCCTTGTGAGCGTCATAACGTTGTCGCTTCGCTGAAGGTAGCGTTTAGACAACCGACTTTTCGGACCTTTCATTCAGAATTCCAAAATTTGTTCAAATTTTTAGAAAATGTTCGTATCTTTTTTCAATAGAAGTTCGTAATTGCAAAATTTATTCATGTTCTTAAAAAAATCACATAATAAAAAAAGTTCACCATATAGAAAAAAAGGTTCACCATACATTTGAAAACTCTTCACTGTATATAAGAAAAGTTCATCGTATATAGGAAATTTGTTCAGTGTGCATTTTAAAAAATCACCGTATATTAAAAAAATATTCAGTGTGTATTTGAAAAATGTGCACCGTATACTAAAAAAAACCTCAGTGTGTATTTTTAAATTCACTTTTTTCAAACATTTCCAATTTTGTTGCTAGTTAAAAAATTACATTTGAAAAAAATATTCATCATATACTAAAAAAAAATCAATGTATATTTATGGCCCAGCGTTAATTTTGTCACCAAACTCGATCTAGTTGGGCGGCTACCACGTTCACCTGCAAACTAAAGGCCTCGTGTTGAATCCTCCCTTGGGCCTCCTTTTTTTGCTGGTTTTCCTAAAAAAAATAAAGACATCATGAATGTCCTATGTTGATTTATAGTGTAGCGCTGTTTTATGATAACTAATGCCATAAGGTCGAGTGGCTAAGACCTTAGCCATAAACCTGGAGGTCCTGTCTTTGATTCCCTCTTGGGTCCCTTTTTTTTTTTTACTTTTTTCTACTAAATGGAAAAACTTAGGAAGGACGTGTGGATGGTTTTCATAAAAAAAAGTCAGGAGCGACATACGAAAATTGTGACTTGACGTACGAAACCATGCTAGACCAAAAAACTGGAGAAATAATCCTCCCTTTAATATTAGGTAAAGACCAAACTCGATCTAGTTGGGCGGCTACCACGTTCGCCTGCAAACTAAAGGCCTCGTGTTCAATCCTCCCTTGGGCCTCCTTTTTTTGCTGGTTTTCCTAAAAAAATAAAGACATCAGGAATGTCCTACGTTGATTTATAGTGTAGCGCTGTTTTATGTTAACTAATGCCATAAGGTCGAGTGGCTAAGACCTTAGCCATAAACCTGGAGGTCCTGTCTTTGATTCCCTCTTGGGTCCCTATTTTTTTTTGCTTTTTTCTACTAAAAGGAAAAACTTAGGAAGGACGTGTGGATGGTTTTCATAAAAAAAAAGTCAAGAGCGACATACGAAAATTGTGACTTGACGTATGAAACCATACTAGACCAAAAAAGTGGAGAAACAATTCTCCCTTTAATATTAGGTAAAGAAATGTGTCCTTGTTCTCCTCCTATAGTCCTACGTATACTACCCGCTCTTCTCCTGCCAGTGGCGGAGCTAGCGAATTGACAAAGCCTGGGCACACCGTAAGCTAAGTCTATCCAACCGCGAACGCGCTACTATATCAATAAAAAATCTGCTTGGTTATGAAATTAAACAAACATAATTGGAGTCAGATAACTCACCTAGTTGTTGTTTGCCAATGCTGTCGATGGCCCTCACCGTTGGCGGTTTGTTGCGACTTGCTGCCTCTTGGCCATGATCTTGCACGGGTTGGGCACTTGCCGGTGCTGCACCAGCAGGGGCCCTGCC
>NW_021176338.1:7612-13512 GCF_002162155.2 Triticum dicoccoides
CAACGCCACTTCCCTATGCGCGTCCAACATCACGCATCTGTCTTTGAGACCCTGCAGTGTTAGACCACCGAGACTCCATGTACCTCGACGAGTCACAGGAACCGCCGCTCCACCGTAGAAGCCGTCCACTGTTTCCTGGAGCCTATGCACACCTCCAAGAATGACACCCCCAAGGAGGGAACAACACAAGAGTGTCGACGTCATCTGATCGATTGATCTAGTTCATATGTCCACATGGGCTAAATTCGAATTGCAACATAAGGGCAGACCATGTTGGCTGCTAGCGATGAAAAAAGAGATGAACTAACATCCATATTAGTTGATAGTTTCCAGTACTGACCAAATTATAGAGAAAAGAGAAGTTAATTAGCTGGCCTGACAACGTTCTTCAGCATTGGAACTCGGCATGAGGCGGAGAAGAAGGAGCGGAAGCTGCTCGGTGGTAGCTGGCTTCTTCACCGGGAGGAGAAGCCTCCATTGCCTGCCGGGACGTTAAGGCAGTGTTGAGAGTTCTATCTCCGTAGGAAGAGTTGGGCCGGGGAGACGACGGGCCATGATGCGGCCATAAATTGGGCCTGATGACTGGGACCATTTATTTTTGTACAAACACTACGAACTGAACTGTCCATGAAATCATTAGAAAAGGAGTACTCCTTTCAAATATCACTCCACCTGGTTGGTAAAAATGTTTTTTCCTGGCGGGTTGAGCTACGAATAGCGGAACTTCCTCCCCCTCCTCCCGCGACGCTCCCGCGAGCGTCCGGGAGGAAACCCTAGCGCCGCCGCCTCTCCTCCCCTCCTCCTCTCCCCCCCCCCTCGCCGCCGCCGAGGGGCGCGAGCGGGCGAAGCCCGGTCGTCGCCTGCGGCGGCGGGGTCCCCCTCATCTCCTCGCGCGGGGATCTCGGCGCGGGCCGGATCTCGCGTGCCGGGACGCGGCACTGGTTGTCGGGCGCGGCGGCGCAGCGGCGCTCCGGCGGGGGCCGACGACGGTGGCGTGGCGGCTGTGTGATGGGCGGCAAGGCGCGGGGTGGTGCAGGCCGGCGGGCGGGTTTAGGCGGCGGTTGCTTCTCGGCAGCTCCGGCGAGCCCCCCCTGGCGATGCGGGTCGTGTGCGACCGGGTCGCGGGCGGCACCTCTCGCCGCGGCTCTCTGGTGGAGGGGCGGCGCGGCAGCGGTGGTGGTGGGCGCCCCCGTCCAGTCGGGCCCTTGCGGCTGGACGGCGGAGCTCGGCGCGGGAAGACCTCCCTGATGGCCTCCCATGGCTCCGGTGGCGGCAGATCTGCCATCTCATCCGTCTTCCTCGACTTCGGGTGGCGGTGGCTGCTCTCCGGCAGGTCCGGACCTTCGGCTTCGGGGGCGAAACAGGTGGTTTCGGGGGGGAGGCTGGTTGGGGGATGAGCGTCTTTGGCCATTGGCCGTTCCCCCACCTCCCCCTTCCCCCGGGCAGCGTCATGTCGCGGTTCGTCTCGAGGCAGCGCCCGCCGGCGACTCCAGGAGGCGGTTGGGGGCGTGGATCTGGTTAAAGTCGTGTCCTTTGGGAGTTCTCGCGGTGGTCTGGTGGCAGGGCGGCGGCCCTGGCGGTGGGAGACGCGGCGGTCGTGGACGGACTGCGCGGCTCGGATGCGGGCGGGCATCTATGGCCGCTCGGGTGGCATAGCTGCGGGTGGCTGTCGGACCGGGGAGGCGACGGAAGAGTTGAAGCACCGGAGTACATCACTTGCCCAGTACGCGCTCTGGCCGACGATGATGGCGTCCGCGGACGTCGTGTTCCTCCCTGCAGGCTTCGTCGTGGTGCTCCTTCTCCTTCCTTCTAGCTCCGGGTGAAAGCTTGATCTTCGGATCGGACGGTGGCGACATTCCGTGGTCGTACCCCTTCTTGGAGGCATCGTCTTGGAGCCCTCGGTCCGGCGTGGTCCGTCACACTTCTTCCCGGTTCATCGGGCATCCTGTGGGGGCGTGGTAGTCGTTGAGGGTGTGTGTCGGTGCCCGGCATCCTTGTATCTCGTCTTGGGTGTGTGTGGTGTGCGTTTGTATCGATGGCTTGGTTGTGGATGTTGGTTGCTTTATAATCTAAAGCGGGGGGAAACCCTTTTTCGGAAATATCACTCCACCTCCTCAGGTTGCCACAAGTGGCGCATATGCATGTACGCCACTTGTCGCAACCTGGATTTTTCTCTTTTTTTCGTGCATTTGTATATTCAAAACATTTTATCGCTTAAACCGTGCCTCCAAATCTTGAACCGTTTTCATCATTGGATTCCTAACGTCGAGATCTTGAAAACTAGATCTCATGTTGATAGGTTTTCATGAAAAAGCGAACGAAAAAATCAGACGGAAAAACCGAACCGGGAGCGCTTTTTTCTCCTTTCGAAAGAGGCACAGCCGTGCCTCTCGGAAGCAAAACAGTGCCTCTTGCGGAAGAAAAAAAAAGACAACACGTTTTCTTCTTTCGTTTTTGAGAGAGGCACGACCGTGCCTCTCGCAAAAGCACAACTGTGCCTCTCACGGAAGAAAAGAAATGGAAAACACGTTTTTTCCATTTCTGTCACAAAAGCATAACCGTGCCTCTCGCGGAAACAAAACGGTGCCTCTCACGGAAGAAAAAATAAAAAACGTGTTTTTTCGCGTACATTTTTTCCCATTTTTTGTACGAAAGCTAAGGAAGACCATGGGAAAACAAAAAAATGACCCGCAAAAACCGTTTAAAAACAAAAAATGCGTGCAGAAAAATTAAGAAAACAAAATTCGAAAGAAGCGCCACAGCACGACACCTGGCGGTGGCTGATAGCGCGCCACGCGCTATCAGCCCATCTCCAAGTGATCGTTGAGAGGCTCCCGAAGGAGCGCTGGTCAACTAGTTGCTCCCACTATCCCAGCCCAACCAAGATATGGGTCCAAACAACTTATCATCTATTTTAATGCCGCTTACTGTAACCATGGAACTAATTACTTGTGTTGACACATCTGATCTCACGCTTGATCGATACATTTTTTTTTTCTGTTCCTCAAGTCACAGGAGTAAAACAGAAGACGGGCGGCCCTGCTCCTGTATGTACGTCTTTCATCTAACCAGTTCAGTTTGCGAGACTTGCGCGCATTCTTGGGCGACAAATAAGTCTATATATATAGATGTGTACTGGCAGCAGCAGCAAGCATACTACTCTTATTTTGTTTTATTTTGCGAATAAGCAGACTACTCTTAGGCCCTAGCCTCTACTGAACTACACGCACATCTTCCATACATGTATGCTCTGTAGTGCATTTTATTTAGGAAAACATTGGCCTGCTGCGGGGAAATATCTGGTACTCCCACCCCTAGGGTGCTCCCGCTGCTTCAAAACTCGGTAGCACATTTTTAAATGTTTAAAAATTCTGAAAAAATCCAGCACATTGACACAACATCAAAGTATGCTGTCAAAAAATACAAAATCAAAATTCAAAACATAGCTTCAGAAACATAAATGGCAAATTTGACAGTAAATAGTACACAATACAAGTTGGGCTTTAGATTAGGCCCATTATTACATTGATGTCCATTTTACCATTATTGTATCTCGAGCATATGCAATCATTAGCTCAAGCAACTTATCTGAAGATATTTCTGAGATCATCCGCTTTAGAGGCCATCGCCGAAATATTTAAGTACAATATTGTGCACACAAATACACAGATGTAGACACAATAATTCGTCTAAGTGTGGCATCAGTTATTCTTTGGACGACGGCGATTTTTATAACAAATACATATATATATATATATAATTTTTCATTGGATTGTATTAGAAGAAGATATTAACAAAATTTAATCAATGTAAATGTGTTTGAAATATATTATTAAAGTTAATACAAGTATATTCGTGATGATTAGTTTTAGATATGAATGGCAAAAATGTCTAAATTTAGTATTTAGCGACACGATTAAAAGAGTATACTGGCGAAGTTAGTTATAAAAAATAAAAATTCAATACATTTACTAAGTGTAATAAAAAAATTAAGGTCATATATTCAGATATTAAGTTATAAATAATTATAAAATATAATTGATTTTTCTGAGTGTATTAGAAAATACAACAGTTACAATTATAATATTTTAATCAATGCAATACCATGTTCCGCTGGCAATTCAGCAATGTACAATAACAATACCGTGACTTATGGACGTTCGACGTTAACAACCTTTTAGAAACTATATAAGCTGGCATTTTAGCATGTAATTGTGAAAATGTTGTGCTATATTGACGTTGATAACGCATCCTCTCTCTACTGTTTCCTTATGGGGATATTACAGATTGTATGCTAGATGTATAATTTTACTGTATTGGTTCGAAGATTGTGCGTTTTTTGTCCAGAAATTACATTGGGAAGGAGACGAATTAGTATGGTTTTGGTTGCTGGAATCCCGATCCATTGTTTAGGCCCGGAACCCTATCTGGTGGAAGAAGCTCATCTTCTCGAAGGTAGTTAATTCTTATTCCTCATTTGATTATGGTAAGAGGGTGAAAGATAGAAAGCAGGGTTGCACTGTTTTGCTGGCAGGTGATATCAGAACTCAAGTTTTGAGTTCTAACTATGCAAGTTTTGTTTGGCGATTTTAAGTGCCGTCCATCCATCCTAATCTGACGGTGCGAAATAAGAGTTACGAGGAGGTACAAAACTAATATTACGAGAAATTACATGTAACGGTTGGACTGGTACAATATTTTGGTGGAACTAGTTTAGTTTGGAAAAATCACTCACCGGATCTAGTCCCAACCTCCACTATCGCTAGTCGCCACCCTTCAGATCATAGGACTTCGGATCTGCCCACTCCAACCAGGTCGAACGACGCCCCTCCTCATCTGCAGTATACTGATGGCCGCCTCACCCACGATCTTCTCCTCCACGCCCTGTCTTCTCGAACATGCCGCATTGCTTATAGGCGGGATTGGAGCTGCTGGTCACTCTGCTCCTTTCCTGCGGGATTGGACATAATTCTGTCAGCTCAAACCGTTTTCCATTAGGTCTTATTTGGTTATCCCCTTCCTCTCCTTGTGGAAAGGTACCCCTAGACCGGTGCAAAATGAGGCTGCCATCTTGCGAGAGCGGCGACCGTGGGAATTCGGCGGCAGGGGGCGGCGACACAGCTTCACATATCCAGTAAGGTCATCCTCCTCCTCTATAGTTCCTTCCCCTCTTATTGATTGTTTCACCAAACCTGCTATTGTGATCTCATTTTGATTTAGATTTGACTCTTCTAATTCAATCAGAGTTATGTACCATTTGCAATGCGACTAAGAAAAACACATACCTCATGGGATCTTAAGAAATAAGTTGCAATATGATTGAACTATTTTCCGATGCAAAGGAAAACAATGCTATGAAAACCTGAATGTTATTGTCTCATGTACCTTTACCAAGCACATATGTGTCTACTTGTTTGAACTTCATATAATCTTGTTCGTCTATTGGTCTAGTGTCCCAATCCGTAGGTGTCAAATTCTATTAGCAAAAGTTTTTGGTTCTGTGTTACGTGTCATTTTTAGTTTCATCAGTTAGCAGTTCTGTCAGCTCACAATGGTCAGCAAATGCTCAGGTGTCTTTCTTTTCTTCCGATAGTACATCTTGTATATTTTATTATTCGTGGGAGTATAACATATAATCTCTATTTATTCTATGGATTTTGCATCTTTACTCATATAAAGATTAGAAAACTGGTCATAGGGCACTGGATTGTCCATGATGTAGGACATGCTTGACCATCCACAACTCTATCCTTTTAGTAAATTTGACTCTACTTATTTTGAAAGACAAAATCATGTCCCACGTGAACACTTACAATCCAATCTAATTATAGGCTATCCAACAACCTTTCTGATAGACATGTACATGCAGTGGCATGCTTTAGTCGACCATTTTCAGTTCA
>NW_021176338.1:15335-21374 GCF_002162155.2 Triticum dicoccoides
AACCCTGCCTCTCGCGGAAGCAAAACCGTGACTCTTGCGAAAGAAAAAAAATAAAAAGCATGTTTTTTTCATTCCCAAGAGGCACGGCCGTGACTCTCGCGAAAGCACAACCGTGACTCTCGCAGAAGCAAACCGTGACTCTCGCAAAAGAAAAAAAAAAGAAAAAACGCGTTTTTTCTGTTTCCGAGAGGCACGACCGTGACTCTCGCGAAAGCACAACCGTGCCTCTCGTGGAAGCAAAACCGTGACTCGCAAAACGAAAAAAATAGAAAACGCATTTTTTCCGTTACCGAGAGGCACGGCCATGACTCTCGCGAAAGCACAACCGTGCCTCCCGCGGAAGCAAAACCGTAATTCTCGCGAAACGAAAAAAAATAAAATGTGTTTTTTTGTGCAAATTTTTCTTGATTTTTTTATGGAAAAGCTAAGGAAAACCGGTGGAGAACCAAAACGTCAGAAAAACCCGGCAAAACCCATTAAAAGCCAAAAACGCGTGCGGAAAAATAAAAAAATAAAATCCGGAGGGCACGCACAGAGCGCGACACGTGGCGAATGATTGAGAGAGCGTCAGGTGGCGTTGATCATTGCGAGGCTCCCCAAGGAGCACTCATTAGTTAGTTGCTCTCGGGGATCGGTCCTTTTCCTTTTCCTGTATCGATCGGCAGATGCCAATGGGCCTGCCGGATGCATTCCCATTTGGGCCGCATGCTGCCATGAGGGGGCCTTTTTGGACTGGGTCATTTTCTTTTCAATGTGTTATTTTTTTATGGGATCTATGTAGGTAACAGTGTTTGGGCAAATGCCATCAGGGCCAATTGACCCCGACCCAACACTGTAGCTTTGCCCCTGCCCTTAGATGACGCTAGATGCACCATCGGGACATGGATAGAGTGTGGGAGACTTTATTCCTACTCAAGGACATCATCGCCACCACACAGCTCGAACCAAGACGTTGAATCTAACAAAAAGGAGAACGGGGTCCCCCCACACCGGCGGGGGTCCGAGATCCACCACACCTCCATGGCCTAGTGGCCATCGGAGATGGGATGGACCTGCGGCGGCGCTGATGGGAGGAGAAGATATGTGCACACATGACTCGGAGCTTTCTATTCAAACTACTTGTTTCAAGTACTAGTAGTTCATATCAATTACAAGCATAGTGGAGATTGATGTCTGGCCTTCTTTTCATGTGCTTCAAGAATATGTAGTGTAAGGTGGTTTCCATGTCAATCCAAAACTACTATGCAAACGATACTTCTTGGACTAAAACCGGACGATGATGAATCCATTGCCATAGTTTCGCTCATATGCATAGATGGTTTGATTAGCAGTGTTGTGCAAGAATCAGTTGCCATCTGTCGTTTAGATAGCAGTGCTCATGTCAATCTTGCCTAAATTGACAGTAGCCTGTTAATCTTTACTATTTGTCATTGTCAACAATCAATGTAGAAGAGTAGTACAAAAAGTTGTATGTTTCCATCAAACAGATTTCTTATTCAGGATTCTAGTTGGAACATTATGACCACAAGATACAAGTCATGTAGGCTTTACCATGCTTTAACTTTCCAGAACTGAAACCGTGTATATTGATTTTATTGATATAAGGTCAGTTTACAACGGCAAAAATTCATATAATGAGAAGTTCATGTTACAATCAACCAAAACTACATGAGAAATTCATGTTTGAAAGCTGCACATTTCAGTTTCTTCTCGTCCAGTTACACTCGCAAAATCTGCAACCTTGTCTCTTTTGATTTGGTTAAACTGCACTTTGTGTTTCTTGTCGGATTGCATACAGAATACTAGGTTAGAGTGTCTAGCTGTCTGTAGCCCTCTTCCTGCAAAACTGAACAAAATCCAGAGCTTTGCACAAAATTGAGAACAAGTGGATACAGTTTAACCACCCTTACCAGTGGATAAGGCATCCTTCTCACAGTGCAGAGGGTCATTCGAAGTACTTGGCTGACATCCAGCTCCAAACAGACCCACTAGGCTATCTAATATGTGAAAATAAGAAGATTATTAGCAGAATCAAGGTTCTCAGTATTGACCAACATTTATGTGATAAGAAAAGTGTGATCATATGGTGGATTTTGGATCCAATGGTCGTTCAAAATATGCCCTCTGAAATTCATATGCAGGTAGTTATTATACTCTTTGTCATGACATATTTAACCAAGTGTCCCCCGTTTGAGGCTAGTACTTGCCTTTTAGGAAAGATCCCAGAATTCGGTATGTTTCTCAACTTGCTGACAGAATAAACGATGTATACTTGGTTGATAGATATTCATGTCCTTATTTCAGCCCTTAAAAAACTGAAATAGGATGAATTTGGATCTCATACAACTAAAGTTTCGAAGATCTTCAGAATAAGGAGTATCAGAACCCTAACTGCTAACTGAATGTTTATTTTTCAGGAGAACTAGAAAAAGGAGCAGTTGGCCGACCGCCGACAGAAGAGGGAGGGAAGGAAGAGATGAGGGCAGGGGGCGAGGTACCTTGCTCCGTTGGTCGAGCACTACGACCAAGCACAGCCAGGGGTTCCCTCCAGGACCTCACGCCATCGTCGTCGCCTCTAGGACCAAGTGCTGGAGTCAGTGGGATGTGGGTGAGCGGCCACTACAATCAAGCCCAGCCGGGGTTCCCGTTCAGTACCTCGCGCCAGCTCCGCCATCTCACGAGATGAGTTAACTAGGAGACATGTGAGGGATTGGTCGAGCGAATAGTCAATCAGATAGGGCCATAATACCCATGTTGATTAGACTTAATATGCTTAATTAATATGTTAAAATCAATGGTGGGAAATAATTAAAAAGGGATTTACATGAAAGTACGATTCGTAACTCTCCAATCACCGTAAAAGAGCTCGCTTTAAAAATGTAGTTGTTAATGTCGTATATTCACATAATATTTTTTGAATAAATATAAAATGTAATTAATTTTGCTAAATGTAATACTAAAATATATTAACAAAATGTGTTATGAATAAGCATAAACTGTGTTTGATTTTGCTGAGTGTGATAAATATTATTGTAATCAATATCAAAAGTTTACAGAATAGGATCAAAAAGTAAACATATGTGACTATATTTGCTAACTCCGATCAAGAAGTTTAGTTAAGATTATATATTGGGAGAGAGTAATTTTTATTTTGGTTATGTTCGCTACATTATCCCCACACGATGCATCCACCATCGACTTCGGATTAATGCTCATCATAGTCATCGCCACTCTCTAACACCTTCTTCTTTAAGTGGAAATATAGATGACATGTCTTCAAAGATTTGGTGGATCCAACTTGAAGACAATCTTCCTAGAAACATAAGATTGGCGATTAAAACAAATTAGCATGAGGTTAGGAAGCTTTAACCCTCATTTATTTAGGATTAAATTTTAGTGATGATTTTGATCTCATGTCTTCAATCATGAAACACCAAGTCTTTAGTTTAAGAACTCATTGTTGTAGGACGTAAAAGAGTTAGAAGTTTCAACCGCCGGTAGATGAAGTGAACCACAAAACAAGGTTTATCATGTAGTTAAGTATATTTTTGGTGAGATTAGTTTTTTCCTTAATGGAGGTATCCGGAAGGCGGATGTAGTGTCATATGGAATGAAGATCTCAGGGTTCCATTCTTTTCTTGGGGTTCTCTTGGGTCCCTATTTTTTTTTACTTTTTTCTACTAAAAGGAAAAACTTAGGAAGGACGTGTGGATGGTTTTCATAAAAAAAAAAGTCAAGAGCGACATACGAAAATTGTGACTTGACGTATGAAACCATACTAGACCAAAAAAGTGGAGAAACAATTCTCCCTTTAATATTAGGTAAAGAAATGTGTCCTTGTTCTCCTCCTATGCAGTGGCGGAGCTTGAGCCAAAAACACGGGGGGGCCATGGGCTTGAGGGGGGGCAAAGATAATTATTTTCAACTGATGTTTAGTGAAAAATATGCTTAATACAAAGGGATATAAGCTTGTTTTACTTTGAGCTGGGGGGCCATGGCCCAGGTTGGCCCCCACTAAGCTCCGCCACTGCTCCTACGTATACTACCCGCTCGCCTCCTGGCTCCTGCCTAAGCGTGAGTCTGCATCGCAGCTATTAACCTTAGACCCCATTGTATAAGATGTTTTGCTTTTATCAATTGAATGGAAAAGTGGGCGTTGCACATGCTAGGTAAAACATAAGAACTGCAGAAAATAATTATGCCAATCATCATCACTCAATCTTGTGCGAATTGTAATAGAATGATAAAATTGGATGTTCCTTACATCAACAGCAAGTCCACACCGTCACCTCTACCTAGCGCATCTTATTAATTTCCTCACCTACCTTCACATGTCTAAATAGCACACACCCTCCTATATATTTCACCCCACCTCAACGTCCACATGCAAGAAAGCCCATCATATCACATTCATGCACGGTTTACATTTCCACATAACTCCGTCTTGAACGTTTCATGTGATAATGGATTCTCAATACAGGAAAACAAGGGAGACGATGGTAGATCCAAAAGTAACAATACTAGAGAACATGTATGACTAGGAGGCATACGAGAAAGCGGCAAATACCATCAGTCACTATATAACAATAGAAGGTTATTCTGAATATGGCGGCCTAAGTAGAACTTTTCGTCAGCCGGATTTAGGTGTACTTTTCGGCATATGACATGATAAGGCTAACTGGATGGCTCATGGCGGTTTGCCTTGTCGGCCTGCCACTTCATGGTCGACTCGAGGCAACACTAAAAATAGAGGATTTGCTATTTGTAGCTCTCATGAACGAGACAAACAATGTTTGCAAGTTTCTAATATTATCGAGACTTATTAATTGGGGTGTTTCTAGTGTGAAGAAACTATCGGTGTAACATATTAGGTGCATTTACCAACCTAATTTTGACTGCCTACTCATTCCAATAATATTGTATATTTATCTCGCAAATAAGAAAAGACATGTTTTGTTGTTTCTTTTGGTATCTAAACCACGGATTGCATATGTTAGTGGAAACTGAGGGTTGACAGTGCTAAAGAAAACATAATGATTTCTGAAAATAATGTCTTCATTCGTGTTTTTTCAAAGGAGGATGACCCCCGGCCTCTGCATCACGGCGATGCATGCAGTTATTTTTATTAATTATTCATCAAGACCTTACAAAGTAATTATTCAATAAGTCCAAAGCCACCATCTTGACGACATCTGTCTCTACTCCTATCCACTTAATAAGGGGGTGCAAATTGTCGGGGCCGCATGCCCAGACCAGACATCAAAGCCCAACATCGAGAGCCGGAGACCCCAACCAAGAGAAATTGCCGAGTTAGGGTCACACACCATTTCGGCGCATTATCAGCGGGCACCGCATGCGCACACTGCAGAGGCCGTCGCCACCGCCTTCCACCGATCCATCTTCAGAGCAGGTACTAACGCATCCACCTTGTCATGCCTCCTCTGGATGCCACCATGGCACTAGACAACGCCACTTCCCTATGCGCGTCCAACATCACGCATCTGTCTTTGAGACCCTGCAGTGTTAGACCACCGAGACTCCATGTACCTCGACGAGTCACAGGAACCGCCGCTCCACCGTAGAAGCCGTCCACTGTTTCCTGGAGCCTATGCACACCTCCAAGAATGACACCCCCAAGGAGGGAACAACACAAGAGTGTCGACGTCATCTGATCGATTGATCTAGTTCATATGTCCACATGGGCTAAATTCGAATTGCAACATAAGGGCAGACCATGTTGGCTGCTAGCGATGAAAAAAGAGATGAACTAACATCCATATTAGTTGATAGTTTCCAGTACTGACCAAATTATAGAGAAAAGAGAAGTTAATTAGCTGGCCTGACAACGTTCTTCAGCATTGGAACTCGGCATGAGGCGGAGAAGAAGGAGCGGAAGCTGCTCGGTGGTAGCTGGCTTCTTCACCGGGAGGAGAAGCCTCCATTGCCTGCCGGGACGTTAAGGCAGTGTTGAGAGTTCTATCTCCGTAGGAAGAGTTGGGCCGGGGAGACGACGGGCCATGATGCGGCCATAAATTGGGC
>NW_021176339.1:0-7450 GCF_002162155.2 Triticum dicoccoides
ACGATGTCGAGGATTCGATCAAACCCTGTATACAATTCCCTTTGTCAATCGGTACGTTACTTGCCCGAGACTCGATCGTCGGTATCCCAATACCTTGTTCAGTCTTGTTACCGGCAAGTCACTTTACTCGTACCGTAATGCATGATCTCGTGGCCAACACTTTGGTCACCTTGAGCTCATTATGATGATGCATTACCGAGTGGGCCCAGAGATACCTCTCCGTCATACGGAGTGACAAATCCCAGTCTCGATCCGTGTCAACCCAACAGCTACTTTCGGAGATACCTGTAATGCACCTTTATAGTCACCCAGTTACGTTGTGACGTTTGATACACCCAAGGCACTCCTACGGTATCCGGGAGTTACACGATCTCATGGTCTAAGGAAGAGATACTTGACATTGGCAAAGCTCTAGCAAACGAACTAAACGACCTCTGTGCTATGCTTAGGATTGGGTCTTGTCCATCACATCATTCTCCTAATGATGTGATCCCGTTATCAACGACATCCAATGCCCATAGCCAGGAAATCATGACTATCTGTTGATCACAACGAGCTAGTCAACTAGAGGCTCACTAGGGACATATTGAGGTCTATGTATTCACACGTGTATTACGATTTCCGGATAATACAGTTATAGCATGAATAAAAGACAATTATCATGAACAATGAAATATAATAATACTTTTATTATTGCCTCTACGGCATATTTCCAACAGTCTCCCACTTGCACTAGAGTCACCAATCTAGTTACATTGTGATGAATCGAACACCCATAGAGTTCTGGTGTTGATCATGTTTAGCTCGCGAGAGAGGTTTAGTCAACGGATCTGCGACATTCAGATCCGTATGTACTTTGCAAATTTCTATGTCTCTATCTTGAACATTTTCACGGATGCAGTTGAAACGACGCTTGATGTGCCTGGTCTTCTTGTGAAACCTGGGCTCCTTGGCAAGGGCAATAGCTCCAGTGTTGTCACAGAAGAGTTTGATTGGTCCCGACGCATTGGGTATGACTCCTAGGTCGGTGATGAACTCCTTCACCCAAATCGCTTCATGCACTGCCTCCGAGGCTGCCATGTACTCCGCTTCACACGTAGATCCCGCCACGACGCTCTGCTTGCAGCTGCACCAGCTTACTGCTCCACCATTCAACATATACACGTATCCGGTTTGTGACTTAGAGTCATCCGGATCTGAGTCGAAGCTAGCGTCGACGTAACCCTTTACGACAAGCTCTTCGTCTCCTCCATAAACGAGAAACATGTCCTTTGTCCTTTTCAGGTACTTCAGGATATTTTTGACTGCTGTCCAGTGTTCCTTGCCGGGATTACTTTGGTATCTAGCTACCAAACTCACGGCAAGGTTTACATCAGGTCTGGTACACAGCATGGCATACATAATAGATCCTATGGTTGAAGCATAGGGGATGACACTCATCTCTTCTTTATCTTTTGCCGTGGTCGGTAACTGAGCCGAGCTCAATCTCACACCTTGTAACATAGGCAAGAACCCCTTCTTGGACTGATCCATTTTGATCCTCTTCAAAATCTTATCAAGGTATGTGCTTTGTGAAAGACCTATGAGGCGTCTCGATCTATCTCTATAGATCTTGATGCCTAATATGTAAGCAGCTTCTCCAAGGTCCTTCATTGAAAAACACTTATTCAAGTAGGCCTTAATGCTGTCCAGAAATTCTATATTATTTCCCATCAAGAGTATGTCATCTACATATAATATGAGAAATGCTACAGAGCTCCCACTCACTTTCTTGTAAACGCAGGCTTCTCCATAAGTCTGCATAAACCCAAACGCTTTGATCATCTCATCAAAGCGAATATTCCAACTCCGAGATGCTTGCACCAGCCCATAAATGGATCGCTGGAGCTTGCATACTTTGTTAGCGTTCTTAGGATCGACAAAACCTTCCGGCTGCATCATATACAGTTCTTCCTTAAGATGCCCGTTAAGGAATGCTGTTTTGACGTCCATCTGCCATATCTCATAATCATAGTATGCGGCAATTGCTAACATGATTCGGACGGACTATAGCTTCGCTACGGGAGAGAATGTCTCGTCGTAGTCAATCCCTTGAACCTGTCGATAACCCTTAGCGACAAGTCGAGCTTTATAGATGGTGACATTACCATCCGCGTCTGTCTTCTTCTTAAAGATCCATTTGTTTTCTATCGCTCGCCGATCATCGGGCAAGTCTGTCAAAGTCCATACTTTGTTTTCATACATGGATTCTATCTCGGATTTCATGGCTTCAAGCCATTTGTTGGAATCTGGGCCCGCCATCGCTTCTTCATAGTTTGAAGGTTCACCGTTGTCTAACAACATGATTTCCAGGACGGGGTTGCTGTACCACTCTGGTGCGGAACGTGTCCTTGTGGACCTACGAAGTTCAGTAGCAACTTGATCCGAAGTACCTTGATCATCATCATTGGTTTCCTCTTCAGTTGGTGTGGGCATCACAGGAACATTTTCCTGAGCTGCACCACTTTCCCGTTCGAGAGGTAGTACTTCATCGAGTTCTACTTTCCTCCCACTTACTTCTTTCGAGAGAAACTCTTTTTCCAAAAAGCATCCGTTCTTGACAACAAAGGTTTTGCCCTTGGATCTTAAGTAGAAGGTATACCCGACAGTTTCCTTAGGGTATCCTATGAAGACGCATTTTTCCGACTTGGGTTCGAGCTTTTCAGGTTGAAGTTTCTTGACATAAGCATCGCATCCCCAAACTTTTAGAAACGACAACTTAGGTTTCTTCCCAAACCATAATTCATACGGTGTCGTCTCAACGGATTTAGACGGTGCCCTATTTAAAGTGAATGTAGCTGTCTCTAGAGCGTATCCCCAAAATGATAGCGGTAAATCAGTAAGAGACATCATAGACCGCACCATATCCAATAGAGTGCGATTACGACGTTCGGACACACCGTTTCGCTGAGGTGTTCCAGGCGGCGTGAGTTGTGAAATGATTCCACATTTCCTTAAGTGTGTGCCAAATTCGTGACTTAAATATTCTCCTCCACGGTCTGATCGTAGGCACTTTATCTTTCGGTCACGTTGATTCTCCACCTCATTCTGAAATTCCTTGAACTTTTCAAAGGTCTCAGACTTGTGTTTCATTAAGTAGACATACCCATATCTACTTAAGTCATCAGTGAGAGTGAGAACATAACGATATCCTCCGCGAGCCTCAACGCTCATTGGACCGCACACATCGGTATGTATGATTTCCAATAAGTTGGTTGCTCGCTCCATTGTTCCGGAGAACGGAGTCTTGGTCATCTTGCCCATGAGGCATGGTTCGCACGTGTCAAACGATTCATAATCAAGAGACTCTAAAAGTCCATCGGCATGGAGCTTCTTCATGCGCTTGACACCAATGTGACCAAGGCGGCAGTGCCACAAGTATGTGGGACTATCGTTATCAACTTTACATCTTTTGGCATCTACACTATGAACATGTGTAATATTACGCTCGAGATTCATTAAGAATAAACCATTGACCATCGGAGCATGACCATAAAACATATCTCTCATATAAATCGAACAACCATTATTCTCAGACTTAAATGAGTAGCCATCTCGTATTTAAACGAGATCCAGATACAATGTTCATGCTCAAACTTGGCACTAAATAACAATTATTAAGGTTCAAAACTAATCCCGTAGGTAAATGTAGAGGCAGCGTGCCGACGGCGATCACATCGACTCTGGAACCATTCCCGACGCGCATCGTCACCTCGTCCTTCGCTAGTCTCCGTTTATTCCGCAGCTCCTGCTGTGAGTTACAAATATGAGCAACGGCACCGGTATCAAATACCCAGGAGTTACTACGAGTACTGGTAAGGTACACATCAATTACATGTATATCAAATATACCTTTGGTTTTGCCGGCCTTCTTATCTGCTAAGTATTTGGGGCAGTTCCGCTTCCAGTGACCCTTCCCCTTGCAATAAAAGCACTCAGTCTCAGGCTTAGGTCCATTCTTTGACTTCTTCCCGGTAACTGGCTTACCAGGCGCGGCAACCTCCTTGCCGTCCTTCTTGAAGTTCTTCTTACCCTTGCCCTTCTTGAACTTAGTGGTCTTATTGACCATCAACACTTGATGTTCTTTCTTGATTTCAGCCTCTGCTGACTTCAGCATCGAGAACACTTCAGGAATGGTCTTTCCATCCCCTGCATGTTGTAGTTCATCACAAAGCTCGTGTAGCTTGGTGGGAGCGACTGGAGGATTCTGTCAATGACCGCCTCATCTGGGAGGTTAATGTTCAACTGGGTCATACGGTTGTGCAACCCAGACATCTTCAGGATGTGCTCACTGACAGAACTGTTTTCCTCCATCTTACAACTGTAGAACTTGTCGGAGACATCATATCTCTCGAACCAGGCATGAGCTTGGAAAACTAGTTTCAGCTCTTCGAACATCTCATATGCTCCGTGATGCTCAAAACGCTTTTGGAGCCCCGGTTCTAAGCTGTAAAGCATGCCGCACTGAACGAGGGAGTAATCATCAGCGTGAGTTTGCCAAGCATTCATAATGTCTTGGTTCTCTGGGACGGGAGCGTCACCTAGCGGTCCTTCTAGGACATATTGTTTCCTGGCAGCTATGAGGATGATCCTCAGGTTCCAGACCCAGTCCGTATAGTTGCTGCCATCATCTTTCAGCTTGGTTTTCTCTAGGAACGCGTTGAAGTTCATGTTGACATGAGCGTTGGCCATTTGATCTACAAGACATATTTGCAAAGGTTTTAGACTAAGTTCATGATAATTAAGTTCTAATCAAATTATGAACTCCCACTCAGATTAGACATCCCTTTAGTCATCTAAGTGTTACACGATCCGAGTCGACTAGGCCGTGTCCGATCATCACGTGAGACGGACTAGTCATCGTCGGTGAACATTCTCATGTTGATCGTATCTTCCATACGACTCGTGTTCGACCTTTCGGTCTCCGTGTTCCGAGGCCATGTCTGCACATGCTAGGCTCGTCAAGTTAACCCTAAGTGTTTTCGCTGTGTAAAACTGTCTTACACCCGTTGTATGTGAACGTAAGAATCCATCACACCCGATCATCATGTGGTGCTTAGAAGCGACGAGCTGTAGCAACGGTGCACAGTTAGGGGAGAACACTTCTTGAAATTTTTGTAAGGGATCATCTTATTTACTACCGTCGTCCTAAGTAAACAAGATGCATAAACATAATAAACATCACATGCAATTATATAGTTGTGACATGATATGGCCAATATCATATAGCTCCATTGATCTTCATCTTCGGGGCTCCATGATCATCTTGTCACCGGCTTGACACCATGATCTCCATCATCATGATCTCCATCATCGTGTCTTCATGAAGTTGTCACGCCAACGACTACTTCTACTTCTATGGCTAATGCGTTTAGCAATAAAGTAAAGTGAGTTACATGGCGTTCTTCAATGACACGCAGGTCATACAAAAAATAAAGACAACTCCTATGGCTCCTGCCGGTTGTCATACTCATCGACATGCAAGTCGTGAATCCTATTACAAAGAACATGATCTCATACATCACAATTCATCATTCATCACAACTTCTGGCCATATCACATCACATGATCAATCGCTGCAAAAACAAGTTAGACGTCCTCTAATTGTTGTTGCATCTTTTACGTGGCTGCAATTGGTTTCTAGCAAGAACGTTTTCTTACCTACGAATAACCACAACGTGATTTTGTCAACTTCTATTTACCCTTCATAAGGGCCCTTTTCATCGAATCCGCTCCAACTAAAGTGGGAGAGACAGACACCCGCCAGCCACCTTATGCAACTAGTGCATGTCAGTCGGTGGAACCAGTCTCACGTAAGCGTACGTGTAAGGTTGGTCCGGGCCGCTTCATCCCACAATACCGCCGAAGCAAGAAAAGACTAGTAGAGGCAAGTAAGATGACAAAATCCACGCCCACAACAAAATTGTGTTCTACTCGTGCAAAGAGAACTACGCATAGACCTAGCTCATGATGCCACTGTTGGGGAACGTTGTAGAAAATTAAAATTTTTCCTACGGTTTCACCAAGATCCATCTATGAGTTCATCTAAGCAACGAGTCAAGGGAGAGAGTTTGCATCTACATACCACTTGTAGATCACGAGCGGAAGCTAGCCAAGGGGATGGTGATGATGGAGTCGTACTCGAACGTGATTCGGATCACCGATGTCCAAGTGCTGAACGGACAACACCACCGCGTTCAACACACGTACAGGACGGGAGACGTCTCCTCCTTCTTGATCCAGCAAGGGGGAAGGAGAGGTTGAGGAAGATTGCTACAACGGCAGCACGACGGCGTGGTGTAGTTGGTGCAGCAGTACTCCGACAGGGCTTCACCAAGCATATACAGAGGAGGAGAGGTGTTGGGGAGGGGAGGGGCTGCGCCTTGGCTTGTGTTAAGCTCCCATGCGCCTCCCCACTATATATAGGGGTGGAGGGGCTGGTTTCTTGCCCTCCAAGTCCATTGGGGCGTTGGCCAAGGTGGGAGGAAAGAAATCCCATCATTTCCTTCCCCACCGATTGTTAGCCCCCCTTTTTAGGGATCTTGATCTTATCCCTTCGGGATATGATCTTATTCCTTCTAAGGGGGGATCTTGGTGCGCCTTGACCAGGGGTGTGGGGCCTTTCCCCCACTACTCACGTTCATGTGGGTCCCCTCATGCAGGTGGGCCCCACTCCGGAACCTTCTAGAACCTTCCCGGTACAATATCGAAAAATACCAAACATTTTTCGGTGGCCAAAATAGGACTTCCCATATATAAATCTTTACCTCCGGACCATTCCGGAACTCCTCGTGACGTCCGGGATCTCATCCGGGACTCCGAACAACATTCGGTAACCACATACAAACTTCCTTTATAACCCTAGCGTCATCGAACCTTAAGTGTGTAGACCCTACGGGTTCGGGAGACATGTAGACATGACCGAGACGTTCTCCGGTCAATAACCAACATCGGGATCTGGATACCCATGTTGGCTCCCACATGCTTCTCGATGTTGTCATCGGATGAACCACGATGTCGAGGATTCGATCAAACCCTGTATACAATTCCCTTTGTCAATCGGTACGTTACTTGCCCGAGACTCGATCGTCGGTATCCCAATACCTTGTTCAGTCTTGTTACCGGCAAGTCACTTTACTCGTACCGTAATGCATGATCTCGTGGCCAACACTTTGGTCACCTTGAGCTCATTATGATGATGCATTACCGAGTGGGCCCAGAGATACCTCTCCGTCATACGGAGTGACAAATCCCAGTCTCGATCCGTGTCAACCCAACAGCTACTTTCGGAGATACCTGTAATGCACCTTTATAGTCACCCAGTTACGTTGTGACGTTTGATACACCCAAGGCACTCCTACGGTATCCGGGAGTTACACGATCTCATGGTCTAAGGAAGAGATACTTGACA
>NW_021176340.1:0-2001 GCF_002162155.2 Triticum dicoccoides
GAGCCCGTGTATTTGGAGCGGACACATTGTTTCCGCATAATCCCCCTTTCTCCACCCTCTCTGCTCCAATCACTGCCCCTCTGCAACACAATTCCCGTGTTTTTCGCTTCCACTGCCGCATGGACCTACTCGACGAGCTGCCGGACTGGCGGAAGTGGAGGATCCACATAAAGCAGAGGCATGGAGGATCAAATCGACAGCACAACAAGGTTGTCGCCTAAAAACCAAGGCAAAGGATCAAGAGGCCAGCAATAAGGGTGGCGGGGTGGCGGCCGGGACTGGGAACGGGGTGTAGGGGGCATGTGGTGCGGGGATGCGGGGTGCCGCGGCCGCGGCCGGCCATGCACACGTCCTGACCGGAATAATATCAGCCGCCTACTTCTACGTCACCAAGCAGCTTGGCCGACAGCAGCGGTCCCCGGCCTCCGCCGCTGGGTACATTTCTTGAATCAGCCAACATTTTTTGGAATTCATGAACTTTGTTTGATGAACATTTTTGTTAAATGCAGGGTTTTATTTCAAATTCATGGACATTTTTTTAATCATCGGACATTTATTGAATCGATGATATTTTTTGTAATTCACAAACTTTTTAAGATATTTTTTTAACATTTTTAAAATTCTTAAAAAATAATACGTAAACATTTTTCAAAATCATGAACCTTTTTTTATTTCTTGAACATTTGTTTTTAAAATCATGAACTTTTCTTTGAATCGGCAAACATTTTATGTTTTTTAGCATTTCTTCCAGTATTTGCCGAATGTGATGTAGGTGGCTGGTGCTTTGTCTCTTGCTGTTGTCGAAACTCGAAATAGCCAGCAGAATTAATTTTGTTTGGCTAGTTTTCCCTTATTGGGCCCCTTGTGATTTGTCATGTGTTAAACTATTGTTGACCTGTTGCATGCAGATGGATCAGTGAGAGATTGACGATGCCGACGTGGTTACCCCAAAAGTGGCAAGGCGCCGAAGGGCTGAGTTGTGGAAGCATTATTGTGTAAAAAGGCAGGATGAGGCGGGCTTGTGTTTTTCTTTGTTGGCTGGTAGCTGTGGAAGTGTGGAACACGAAATGGCTGGTGATAGTTCTTGTACACAAAGAAAAAATGGCTTGGTTTCTCGGTATCATGGCATTGGTGGCTGGTGGCTGTGGGAGTGAGCTCTAGTGTTGAATATTGATGTCTGTCACCTTGTTTATGTTGTTGTTCCCAACCACTAAAGCAATAAACTTCTGAGGGATTGAAACTTGCCACTACAAATTTCTCAAATGTGTCAGGTCTATCTTCAAGTTGTTCAATCAGGATGAGCAACATTTTCAAACTGAATGTGAATAATGTTTTGTCGCTCATGAATTTCAGAGTCAACATGCATATAAGGTGGTTGTTGGTGTGTGCATGGATGCATATCAGTCTAGATGAGTGTCAGTTGTGAGCGGATGTAATCTAGGTTTATCTACAGGTCCGTTTGTATTTAAAATGATGTGCCTGGACATACATTGGATTGACCATGATTTGAAAATAAAAACTCATGTTGCATGCTTAGTGATAATTGTAGTGTGCAATGCGTATGCGTTGATTCGATTGTAAATGCATACAAGCTCTAGCGCCTTTCTTCTTTTTTGTTAGAATTTGAATAATGATGAAATGACAAAGCAGCACCAGGGAGCGATCAAACAAGTTGATCCGGTTGGAATTGCATATGCATGTGGTCCTTGAGCCGCCGTGTAATGACTGTCTTCACTGGAAACGAAACGAAGTAGACCGTCATCATTGTTAGGTCATTAAAGCACCCTAGAGATGCCCGCCGGAGATGCAGGCTTGCGCCACCTCATCGATCCGTGGCAGCAGCGGGGCTCTTGTTCTAGTTAAGACCGTCTCTATATATAGTAGAAAGGGTGATCCATCCGCGTGCGGGATGCGCGTGTGACTTAGGACTTCGTTGAAGACCCGGTTCTAAGCCGTAAAGCATGGCACACTGAACTATTGAGTAGTCATCAGCTTTGCTCT
>NW_021176341.1:0-3687 GCF_002162155.2 Triticum dicoccoides
GGTCGGCGGGAAGTGGCTTCACTAGTGGTCATCGTCCTCCGCACACACTACAGCAGCGAGCTTTGGGACGGAGGCCATCCCGCGCGGGTGCTAGGTCTGAGAGGATGGCCTTGTCGTCAGTGCGTGACCTCTCTCGCCGACAACGAGTGCGTCAACGCAGCACTTACTTTTCTTCCCCAGCGGATCTGTGACCACCCGTGAGGAGGGAGAGAGAGGAAGTCTTTTTTAGATTTGGAGAGAGGGTGATAGTGTGAGAAGCAAGTGTGCAGCCCTTAGCAAGAAAGCACTAAAGCTGCAACCTATAGATCTTTTTTATACTACTAGTACTAGAGGTGAAGTATTCGTAGAGTAGTTTATATTTTCTCTGCATACAGTACCAGTTAGTCGTGCTTCAAAACTGAACGACACGCCATTAAAAAAATAAAGTCAAGAAACAATGCGGCAGATCACATTTTGCACGAGAAATGACACACCATGTTTCGTTGACATGTGGTCCCGTTCCAACATGTCAGTGAGACGGCGGTGAGTCTTTTTGTACAATTTCTGAACAGACGTCTATGTAGGCCGGGGCGCCTCTTCGTGTACAATGGCTACCGTCCACCGCCTCTTCGCCGTTCCCTCTCGATTTGGAACTGTTGTCGCACGCTCTTCCTCCCTCCTCCATTTGCCTTCACCCTTCCTTCTACCATTGTTTGATCGTATTCTCCATGGAGGGAACAAACCAGAAACGACCCCATTTTCTTGCCCTGATATGAAAGATGACGTGGTGGAGGAACTCATTGATCGGTGCGACGTGATCACCTCAGCTAGCATCGCAGGTTCATTCAAGACCATTCCCGACTCAACTAATAACATCATTACAAGGAACCCAATGGTCCTGGAGCAGGTTGATCTCCCCTATCTTGAGACTACTAAACATGACATGCAGTGGTTAGTTCATGTCATGTAATCCTATTAATTAGCAAAAACACATTAAGTTCTCTCGCCGATAGGAATAAAACAATACACCATGTATTTATTTACAGAGGGAGTAGTACATTTTTTGTGACATGCATTACAAGATATTGCTAGTCAAATACTAAATCAAGATGGACGTGGTACTACTACTAAATCCAGACGGTGGTGGTAGTAGTACTACCAATGTAGTAGAACGGTACTACCCGTTGGTCAAATTATTACGTGCTGCTCCTCACAGTGAAGTATCAAGACCCTGCACCGGAGATGACACCAGAGTATAGGCGCCGTGTTCGGCATACCATAGTCAGCCTCACCGTCTGCATTCACTATCATCATGGCTGTAGAGCTAGCATGCTTACAACTAGCCGTGTTCGACATAATTTTCCGTGCGTAGATGCCCATGCATTGCATGGAACACCAAGATTGGGGTGGATGGCGCCGGCAGCAGCCATCACGCCAGATTTTTCCATGGCCTTCTAGATGTGGTGGGGAGGAGATAAGGCTGATTGTGAGAGACAAGGAGTTGTTTGTAAATAGGGAACAAGTGCGGGCATCTTTTTGCAAAACTGGAGAAGTTTGGTTTGTGTGCGTCAAATATAGATCCGATGGCTATTCGTGAAACATGGCAGGCACAACATCATCACCAACTCAGGACCTCTTTGATTCACAGGATTTTGAAAACGTGGGAATAGGACACGGCAATATTACAAGTTTCAAACGGATATTACAAATTTTAGGAGTAATGCTGCACCTACGAAGAGGTAATTACTAGGAAGTCTACGTAAGAACATTTGTTACTTTAGGTGGATGCAGCATTATCGTACAAACTAAAATCCACCACCCTAACAAGTCACTAATGGGGAAATAAATTTTCGAGTCTCTGACCACTTGATGTTTCAAAAACAAATTCAGCTTCTGCGGAGACTTTGTCATTTAGGCTTAGACGCTTGCGGTGATCAGCACGCCATTCATTGTTGCACCAGAGAACGCCAAACCTCATTACCTTGAGCACACTTGCCTCCAGAACAAAGAACCTAGCCAATTTAATCTCAGATATGCTGCCTCGGTAGTCGATCAAATCAATTTAGGTAAGATGGGCATCAAGGCATTCGATGAGATTGTTGTAGTCAGCACATTTTTCACTTTCAGATCTTTTTTATCTGCAAAAGAAGAAAACATATTAGAGCAGCTGGTTATATCAGATTGTCATGTCATCAAGAGGTACCACTATCATTCGCTCATACTATAGGGTTGGCTGGCTTGTGATATTTTTTCACTCTCTCTCTCTCTCTCTCTCTCTCTTTCCTCTCATTTACCTAGGACCACGTGAAGAGCATGGGCATTTTTTGCCTTCCACTATGTGGGCGATGCCATATTTCTCAAAAGTATGCCACATATTATGCATCAATGTCAAATCAGAAGATTTTGGCACCTCGCTCGTGATGTGAGAGAGTTGGCACCGCTGTGCGCATAGACCCACATGTATAAACAAATCAATCAAACAACCTACACCAGCCTCTCACTCTCCCAAACCAATATTTTTTATTGCCTCAGTCATCTCTCTCTCCCATGCAAGTGTTTTTTCATTGCGTGAGTTAATTTGGCACCGGAGCAAAGTAGGTGATCCAGATTGGGGCACCATGTGAGCAATGGAGGGGCATCGATGCCAAATGCATCACAAGTGAATTTGTTACGTGTTTTGGCCGACATAGTGAAGGGCCGTTATAGCCCACTTTTGTACTACCTCGTATTTAGTGTAAAATTTTGACCATAGATTTACCAAAGAAAATGCCAATGCATGTCACCAAAAATTATACCATTTGAAATTATATTCAAATATGAAATTATGTTCAAATATAATTACGTTCAAATATGAATCCAAAGAAAATGCCAATGCATGTCAGTTAAATATATGGTCAAATTTCGATACTAAAAAATTGGAAGAGTAAACCAGGACAGAGGTAGTACTTGCTCATAGAGTAACCATAGAGTTACTAGTCTAAGTTACTTTCCACTATGAGTAGCCTAGGCTACTATAGTAGTACAACAAAAAATGATGTAGGTGATCACGTGAGAAAAAAATACTAAAAACATTTCTTTCGGTGCAATGCGTAGCTGCAGTTTTAAACATTATACTTGTCATCATAATTTGGGAAAATTATGAAAAAAATTGAGCTATGTTGTGATTACCATTTACTAATAGGAAAAAAGTTTCACTTTGATGATTAGATTCTCCGTGCACGAAAAGCATGTAGGAATCCAACAACATGATCCAGATTGGGGCCAATAGATTTTATTGCCAAGATCTTCATTGTTCGCACAGACTGGGTCAAGCTTGTGGGAATCATTTTCTGGAAGACGGTCGTAAATACATCAAGAAGAAGTTTAAAAATGTGAATTTCAAGAATACGGAGAAGAAGATGATTGTTGTACCTGAACGATTGCGGGTCCAATAAAGAGTTTGGAGAATTTGGTAGATGAGTACACCAACACTGTCAATTTCGGCGCGTCAATGACCCTGGTTTTTGTTGGACCTTCTAGATCCGATACAAGTAATCTCTCAAGGAAAGGCGCATTCTCAATAACCATAACGTGGAATAGCTAGAGTGATCTCTTCCCAATTGATGTCTTGTTGCGGGGCCAGCAAGAGACATAAATCCATCAGAGATTCATCGAGGCGATTTGGAGGCTAATGAACCCGTGGATCTTCTCAAGACGAAGGTACTCAAG
>NW_021176342.1:0-716 GCF_002162155.2 Triticum dicoccoides
TTATGGAAATCGCTTCGGGGCCCCAAAAAGGTGAGTAATAATCCAAGAAACGGGCCAGAAACGGCCAAAACTGTGAGTGTTTATGACCGACACGTAAACACACCACAGGGTTCGCTAACCATGGAAACCACTGCGGGACCCCAAAACAGTGACTAATAGTCCATCAAACGGGCCAGAATCGGCCGAAACTGCCAGTGTTGATGACCGACACATAAGCGGACCTTGGGGTTCAACAATTATGGAAATCGCTTCGGGACCCCAAAACGGTGAGTAATAATCCAAGAAACAGGGTAGAATCGGCCAAAACTGCTAGTGTTGATGACCGACACGTAAATGCACTCCAGGGTTCGTTAATCGTGGAAATCACTCCGGGACCCCAAAATAGTGAGTAATAGTCCACGAAATGTGCCAGTATCGGCCAAAACTGCCAGTGTTGATGACCAACACGTAAACGCACCCCAGGGTTCGTTAATCAAGGAAATCACTCTAGGACCCCAAAATAGTGAGTTCATGAAATGGGCCAGAATAGGCCAAAACTGCCAGTGTGGATGACCGACACGTAAGCGCACCTTGGGGTTCAACAATTATGGAAATCCCTTCGGGACCCCAAAACGGTGAGTAATAATCCAAGAAACGGGCCCGAATCGGCCAAAACTGTGAGTGTTGATGACCGACACGTAAACGCACCACAGGGTTCGCTAACCATGGAAACCACT
>NW_021176344.1:0-901 GCF_002162155.2 Triticum dicoccoides
ACCTCTTGATGAGGACATGACTACCTTGGATATGACCAAAAATATTGCATATATGCATATTTGTCAGGTGATTTCTAGTGCAAACTATTCAATAATCTATTTATGTTATCCAGAACAAAAATACTTCACACACTTTTGTGTTTTGTCTAATTGCAGGTGTATGGGACATTTGTACAATCCACATATGAAGATAAGGAAGAAAGAGATGTTTATTTGCTGTCCAAAAAGTTCTCTCACGTCACTTTTGGCCCAAGAGAAGATAGAGTCCAAGTCTCTCACGTTCTGGATTCAGATTCGGACTGCACAGACATACCTGACTCAAAACGCACACAAGTTTTTCGTACGGACTCCGAATTGGGTGATTCTTTTTTTGTTGGAAACTAGATTTCGTGCACTTTCCAACCCAATTGGGATCACCTTCAAATTCGTCCGGAGCGTTGAGTTGTGGACGAAACAATCTGATGCTGCAGCAGAATCCGAGTCAAACTACAAGTCCAAAGGTGTTACATCACCTCCACTTGGGCCCATTGGCCTTGTACGACCTAGATTTAGTTTTAGGCTGCCTTGGGACTTCCTCCCACCTCCTTGGCCGCCACCCCTTGCTCCTATATAAGTAGATCCATCTAGTAGCTTTTCCTTGGGATTTGTTTAGTTAAAAGTTAGCCATTGCAACTTCGTGTACTTCGTTTGTGTTCAACGACCAGACCAAGACCGCTTACGGATCCCCACCTTTATCAATACTTCATATATACTCGCAATATTCAGATTGCTTTTATCATATTCTTGCTTGTTCTTCGATTGCTTGCAGGAATAGACCTTCGTGGTCAGGTTGATTGTGCTCCGGCGTGGTCAATAACCTCTCGGAGTTGGTTTAGCGATTGCTAAGGCGCAACGTCATGCA
>NW_021176345.1:0-2406 GCF_002162155.2 Triticum dicoccoides
AGAAATCTGGCTCCTCCGAACCTGAGAGCAACAAATGCCACCACTCCAGCCCGGACATCTGCCCCCCAGCCCGGACATCCGGCGTAGCCTGAAAGCCCAGACATCCGGCCCGACCAGCCTGGACATCCGGCCTCCCCTGTCTGCGTACAGTGAAGGGCTGAGGCCCGTGTATCCCATCTCCCCCCTAGACTATATATACTCCACCCTGTACAACTTTCTAGGGTTAGCAAAGGATTAGCTCATATTTTGTGTGAGAGCTTTGCTCATCCACTTGGTTACCTTCTCCTCGGAGATTCGAGCCTCCACCGAAGAAGATCCCCCAAGCGGATTCAAGACCCCACTTTAGGGAAGAACATCAAGACCTCCTCACGGAGAAGAACAGGTTACCCTTTTGTATCGTCCCTAGTTGATTGTGGATCATGTATCTTACTTTATGTACTCGAGGATCTAGCCCATGTGTGACTTGTTCTTGTTAGTTTGAGTGTTCCTCTCGTGTTTCCCCTTGTGTTTTCCCTCGTTCCCCTCTTTGTGTTCCTTGTGTTCTTCACGGGATCCGCTCCTTTCGTGAAAGATCGGGCGATTAGGGTTCTACCCTACATCACAACTATTCGAGTACTATATTTTATTTAAAGATTTTCAGATCTAAGTACTTTATTAAAATAGCAAGTAAAACAAAATAAATGACATTCCAAGAATAGCACACATCATGTGAAGAAGCAAAAACTTAGGCTCAACCGGGGTGTGACGCCCCCGATTTGACCATACACTAATCATACACGCAAATGTGTACGACCAAGATCAGGGACTCACGAGAAGATATCACAACACAACTCTAGACACAAATAAAATAATACAAGCTTTATATTACAAGCTAGGGGCCTCGAAGGCTCGAATACATAAGCTCGAAAACGCAGGAGTCAGCGGAAACAACAATATCTGAGTACAGACATAAGTTAAACAAGTTTGCCTTAAGAAGGCTAGGACAAAAGTAGCAACGATCGAAAAGGCAAGGCCTCCTGCCTGGGACCTCCTAACTACTCCTTGAAGCTGAACTCCATGTAGAATCATCCTCGGGATCCTCTGGCTCCTGGACTCCATCATAAAATCGCAGTAACCGGGAAAAGGGGAAAAAGAAGTAGGAAAGCAATCGTGAGTACTCATCCAAAGTACTCGCAAGCAAGGATCTACACTACATATGCATTGGTATCAATGAAATGGGTAGTATATGTGGACTGAACTGCAGAATGGCAGAATAAGAGGGAGGTAGCTAGTCCTATCAAAGACTACGCTTCTGGTAACCTCCATCTTACAGCAGAAGAAGAGAGTAGATTGTAAGTTCACCAAGTATCACCGCATAGCATAATCCTACCCAGTGATCCTCCCCTTGTCGCCCTGTGAGAGAGCGATCACCGAGTTCTATCTGGCACTTGGAAGGGTGTGTTTTATTAATTATCCAGTTCTACTTCTCATAAGGTCAAGGTACAACTCCGGGTCGTCCTTTTACCGAGGGACACAGCTATTCGAATAGATAAACTTCCCTGCAGGGGTGCACCACATTTCCCAACACGCTCGATCCCCTTTGTCTGGACACACTTTTCTGGGTCATGCCCGGCCTCGAAAGATCAACACGTCGTAGCCCTATCTATGCACAACAGAGAGGTCAGCACGCCGGTCTAAATCCTATGGCGCAGGGGTCTGGGCCAATCGCCCATTGCACACCTGCACGTTACGTACGCGGCCGACGAGCAGACAAAGCCTCCCTTATACAAGAGCAGGCGTTCCAGTCCAACCCGGCGCGTGCCGCTCAGTCGCTGACGTCACGAAGGCTTCGGCTGATACGACGACGTCGAGTGCCCATAACTGTTCCCGCGTAGTTGGTTAGTGCGTATAGGCCAGTGGCCAGACTCAGATCAAATACCCAAATCTCGTTAAGCGTGTTATTTTGAAATATCCGCGGACGCCGACCAGAACCAGGCCCACCTCTCTCCTAGGTGGTCTCAACCTACCCTGTCGCGCCGCCACAAAGATCCACTCAAAGGGCCGTCGGGACAAATGTCCTTTCGGACCCAATCCATGAATCACTCGCGGGTACTCTACGAGCCGACCCGACTTTAGTCAGCACAAGTATCATATAATATGTATATATGTATATGCACGCGATCACCTCCCGAGTGATCACGGCCCGATAGTATAGCATGGCAGACAGACAAGAATGTAGGGCCACTGATGATAAACTAGCATCGTATACTAAGCATTTAGGATTGCAGGTAAGGTATCAATAACTTTAGCAACAATAGCAGGCTATGCAACAGAATAGGATTATCGAAAAGAAGTAACATGCTACACTACTCTAATGCAAGCAGTAGAGAGAAGAATAGGCGATACCGGATTGATCAAGGGGGGGGG
>NW_021176346.1:0-1170 GCF_002162155.2 Triticum dicoccoides
GTTCGTTGCTGGGTCATGGATGCCTGTCCCTGTAAGCACTGTGCCACTTTGGGTTTACGACTAGTCATGTCAGCCCGGGCTCTTTATCATATGGATGCTAGCGACACTATCATATACGTGAGCCAAAAGACGCAAACGGCCCCGGGCAAAGGTAAGGCGACACCCGTGGGGATGCCGTGCGTGAGGCCGCAAAGTGATATGGGGTGTTACAAGCTAGATCGATGTGACATCGAGTCGGGGTCCTGACAGCGTTGGCATCAGAGCCGGACTGCCTGTAGGTTCTCCAAGCCAAACTGGTCGATGTTGAGTCTAGAAATTCCTTAGTTATATGTAGGGGAATTGTTTGTGGGTTGGAACGTAAGGTTCTTTTTACTCCTTATCTTATGACATTCTGATCTGAGTCAGTCTATTCTTCCACCGGGGGTTAAGGAATTAGGATCTTTTCTCTCTATCAGGATCACGTGTTACTAATCAGTAGTACCTTATAGGTTTGATGGTTACAAGCCTAGTATAGTTCTACTACCACATCATGTTGTTAGGATGGACTCAGAACTTTGATATGATGATGTTGAGTGTATATGAAATCCTTTGTCAAATGTCTCAAAATCCTTCTTGAGCATTTACAGCTGTTATGCTGCCGAAATTTTGCTAGAAATTCTAATGCCTTTGCATTATGGTTGTGCTTTCAGATGGCCACTCGCGACCTTAATCAAGTGGTTCGCCTGACTCGATGCCTAGATGTACCCGGCCATACCGCCATGTTGGTCAGGGTAATGACTGAGGCTGGATACCGTTGGTATCCCGAGTACACGGTCGAAGAGCAATTCCGAGACTTTAATCAAAGCCAGTATCTCTGCACTGTCAGGATATTTCCATCTTATCCTGGGTCCACCGAGCCCCTTCACTGCTCCTATGGACTCGGGGTTACTATTGAGATGGCTGTGCAGGACGCCGCCTACTCTATGATGACCATCATGCGAGTCAGGTCTGGCCTATTTCGGGACTCTGACTTCCGGTATATGCCAGGATCACTTCCGGGAGCACAAGGGTATCTCCAGGCTATCTATGCTGACCCCACCCAGGAGGATTCACGGACCCGCACTACTGCTGAGATGCTCGAGGATAAGGACCGTGAAAATCGGGCCTTGAGGTTAGAGCTCTTCAATACCC
>NW_021176347.1:0-24264 GCF_002162155.2 Triticum dicoccoides
TTGTAATTCCTGATAATATTCTTCTACAGAATTTTTCCCTTGTCTTAAACGCTGCAATTTTTGAAGCAATTCACGTTGATAATATGGTGGAACCCAACGCGTACGCATAGCAGTTTTCAAAGCAGCCCAAGTAGTTGGAATAGGATATAATCTACAATGTTCAGACCACCATACACATGCAAAACTAGTGAAAGCACAAACGGCAGCAGCAACTCGTCTCTCCTCAGGATATTGTAAACATGTAAATCGTTGTTCAGTTTCTAACTCCCAAGTAAGATATATATCAGGAACATATCTACCCTCAAATGGTGGAATATTCAATTTTAGTTTAGGAATATGGACATCATCTCGTACCTGAGGTGGTGGTGCAGGCCTACCATTACGAATATATACCTGAGGTCGACCTGCTGGTCGTGGTACAGGTGGCTGCACGTAGTGTTGATTTTGATCAACCTCATCCTCATAATCTCCCACATAATCATCCTCCTCCGCATCAGCAGCAGGAGCCACAGAAGTATCAACAGCAGCACCAACAGTTTGGCCAAACGCAAGAGGAACACGGCTTGCTCGGCGGAGGTCTGCTTCGCGATGTGGAGGTAGTCGTTGTTGTTGTTGTTGGAGAGGTGCGTTAGGTGCAGCGGGTGGTGGTGGTGGAAGACGCGCGAGCAATTCATTAAACTTGTTATCGAGCTTTGTTTCGAACGTCTTCTCAAGGCCAGTGATCTTCTCCATGGCCTCTTCAAAATTGTTCAGCACATCTTGCACCTGTTCAGTCATCATTTGCTGAAACTTATCATGAAGCTCCTTGTTCGATAAATTCTCCCAGTCAATCTCGTCGGCTTGTGATCCTGGCATGGTTAGCAGCAAAAGAAACACACAAGAATATGATCCTACAGACTACGAACAAGTGGTGGTGGTGGGTGTCACAAATCCGTCAAGCAAATCTCAAATTCTTACCAGTTCTTACCCAGCAGCAGGCGGTGATCGGCAACCGTTGGAGTCAAAAACTCTCAAAGCTTGGATAGAGCGATTACCTGGGAGAGTCAAACGCACGACGTAGATGTATGTGGAGCTGGGAAGGCTTATAATATGGTAGCAAAAAGGGTCAGCAATAATCAATTCAGAGATGCAAAGTTAAATAAACGCTCAACGACGGTACTGTGCTGGTCCTAGGCTAGACTGTGCTAGAGACACGAGCCTAGAACACTAACAAAATCACGGCGCGGCACGTAAACAAGGGAAAAGCACACTCTGAATTTTTTTTCGCTCTTTTTTTTTGCGCTCTTTTTTTTTTGCGCTGGTTTTTTTTTTGTTTTTTGCGAAAAATCACTATAATGGCGAGTGTCTCAAAACTCTTCTTAGCTCAAACTGACAGGATGGGCACGGAATTTTTCGACCAATTTTTTTTTTTTTTCGACTGCCCGGACCCAAAATCTGGAAACGGGTCAAAAAAAACTTCCTATAATGGCACCTGTCTCAAAACACTCAGAAACACCTAAAAATAGGATAGCCAGAAATTTTTTCGAAAAATGCGTTTTCGACAAATTTTGGGCCTAAACGGAGCGTGGCTACCCGACTCTTTTTTTTTTCCGAAACCTACTCCGGCAAGGAAACACGAATCGGAATCTAGATGGATCCCGAAAACAAACCTAATAAGCAAGGAACTCGGATTGGTGGTGGATATATATGGTGGTGGTATATGGCAGCGGTGGTGGTAGCGGTGGTAGTATATGGATATGGATCGGTGGTGGTATATGGGCACGGATTGGTGGTGGTATATGGATACGAATTCGGAGCGGTGGTGGTAGATGGCAGGGCCGATGATGATGGTGCGGCGGCGGCGTGACAACTTATGACCAGAACTCGAAACTCTAAAAGACTAGACTCTAAGACCAGCAACTAGACCGACGAGGCAACCGCAAATTCAACAAAGCAAAACCCTAAAAAGATTATGCAAAGGCTCAGATTGGTTCGGATATGATGAACTAACCCTAATTTTTTTTGTGTGGCTTTTTCGTGGACTGTAGGTATGAAGAACAGACTCGATCTAAACTACGAAAAACTGTAAAATCTCACCGAGCAACCTGGAAATCTGATACCACTTGATAGAGGCAAAGGTGTCCCGTCTTTCAATGAGATGGTGGATTTCGCTTTGGTGGAAGTCGACTTTGACGATCCGACTACGAACGTGCGAGGACGTCGCGCCTTAGCAATCGCTAAACCAACTCTGAGAGGTTATTGACCACGCCGGAGCACGATCAACCTGACCACGAGGGTCTGTTTCCTGCGAGCAAACGAAGAACAAGCAAGAAACTAAGATTGCAATCTGGATATTGCGAATATAAGATGAAAGCTTTATTGATCAAGGTGGGGTTCTGTGACGCCTTTGTCTGGTCGTTGAACACAAACGAAGTACGCGAAGTTGCAGCTATGGCGAACTTTTAATCTAAACAAAACCCAAAGTCTAAACGATGCCCTAAGGGCTGTATATATGGAGGAAGAGGGGGGAATTTCGTGGCCCTTGGTGGAGGGGTCCGAAATCAACCCTATCTCTTGTTTCCCCACACATACGGACTCTAAAAATAGCCTATACTTATGTATTTCGAAATTACATGGGCCTGGCCCAATAATAAGGTGACGCAGCACCTAAAATAGCCTCGGGTCGAAATTTATGAAGTGGCATCTTGTATATTTCGTCCAAGGCTTCATGCACCCATTATGGTGGCTTCAAAGTCCTGAAATCATCACTTGTAACTCCGTTCTTGTTCCCCTTGCGCATGCCATCATCTCCATGCTTGTTCTTGCTCCAATGTTCATCCTTCTCCAAGCTAGGCCCTTCATTTGTAAGCAAAACAAATGTATCCAATTTAGGCAGCATCATATTCTCATGAACATTAGAATCATTACCAAGAAATGAAAGTACCTGGTAATTTAGTTGGCGTGCACGAGCTCTAGTAATTGGTCCAGTATGTATAGCAGCAGGGGCTGTGGGTGTAACAATTGTATTGATGTCCTCATCATCTTGATAGAGACAAAGGTGTCCCGTCTTTCGATGAGATGGTGGATTTCGCTTTGGTGGAAGTCGACTTTGACGATCCGACTACGAACGTGCGAGGACGTCGCGCCTTAGCAATCGCTAAAGCAACTCCGAGAGGTTATTGACCACGCCGGAGCACGATCAACCTGACCACGAGGGTCTGTTTCCTGCGAGCAAACAAAGAACAAGCAAGAAACTAAGATTGCAATCTGGATATTGCGAATATAAGATGAAAGCTTTATTGATCAAGGTGGGGTTCTGTGACGCCTTTGTCTGGTCGTTGAACACAAATGAAGTACGCGAAGTTGCAGCTATGGCGAACTTTTAATCTAAACAAAACCCAAAGTCTAAACGATGCCCTAAGGGCTGTATATATGGAGGAAGAGGGGGGGAATTTCGTGGCCCTTGGTGGAGGAGTCCGAAATCAACCCTATCTCTTGTTTTCCCACACATACGGACTCTAAAAATAGCCTATACTTATGTATTTCGAAATTACATGGGCCTGGCCCAATAATAAGGTGACGCAGCACCTAAAATAGCCTCGGGACGAAATTTATGAAGTGGCATCTTGTATATTTCGTCCAAGGCTTCATGCACCCATTATGGTGGCTTCAAAGTCCTGAAATCATCACTTGTAACTCCGTTCTTGTTCCCCTTGCGCATGCCATCATCTCCATGCTTGTTCTTGCTCCAATGTTCATCCTTCTCCAAGCTAGGCCCTTCATTTGTAAGCAAAACAAATGTATCCAATTTAGGCAGCATCATATTCTCATGAACATTAGAATCATTACCAAGAAACGAAAGTACCTGGTAATTTAGTTGGCGTGCACGAGCTCTAGTAATTGGTCCAGTATGTATAGCAGCAGGGGCTGTGGGTGTAACAATTGTATTGATGTCCTCATCAACTTGCTACACATTTCTTTTGGCCAAAGATGAGACGGGATGTTGAGCGTTTTATTGCTCGATGCACTACATGTCAAAAAGCTAAGTCACGACTCAATCCTCATGGTTTATATATGCCTTTGCCTGTACCTAGTGTTCCTTGGGAGGATATATCTATGGACTTTGTTTTAGGTTTACCTCGAACAAAGAAGGGGAGGGATAGCATATTTGTTGTCGTGGATAGATTCTCGAAAATGGCACACTTTATACCATGTCATAAAAGCGATGATGCTGTTAATGTTGCTGATTTGTTCTTTCGTGAAATTATTCGCTTGCATGGTGTGCCAAATACTATTGTTTCAGATCGTGATACTAAATTTCTTAGCCACTTTTGGAGATGTTTATGGGCTAAGTTGGGGACTAAACTGCTTTTTAGTACTACTTGTCACCCCCAAACTGATGGACAAACTGAAGTAGTCAATAGAACGTTGTCTACTATGCTTAGGGCTGTTTTGAAGAATAATAAGAAAATGTGGGAGCAATGCTTGCCTCATATTGAATTTGCTTATAATCGTTCATTGCATTCTACTCCTAAGATGTGCCCTTTTGAAGTTGTGTATGGTTTCCTACCTCGTGCACCTATTGATTTGTTGCCTCTTCCATCTTCGGAGAAGGTTAATTTTGATGCTAAACAACGTGCTGAATTGATTTTAAAAATACATGAGTTAACTAAGGAAAACATTGAGCGTATGAATGCTAAATATAAACTTGCTGGAGATAAGGGTAGAAAACATGTTGTGTTTGCACCTGGAGATCTTGTTTGGTTACATTTGCGTAAGGATAGATTTCCTGATTTGCGCAAATCAAAGTTAATGCCACGTGCTGATGGTCCCTTTAAGGTGTTAGAGAAAATAAATGATAATGGATATAAACTTGAGCTGCCTGCAGATTTTGGGGTTAGTCCCACTTTTAACATTGCAGATTTGAAGCCTTATTTGGGTGAGGAAGATGAACTTCCGTCGAGGACGACTTCATTTCAAGAAGGGGAGGATGATGAGGACATCAATACAATTGTGACACCCACAGCCCCTGCTGCTATACATACTGGACCAATTACTAGAGCTCGTGCACGCCAACTAAATTACCAGGTACTTTCGTTTCTTGGTAATGATTTTAATGTTCATGAGAATATGATGCTGCCTAAATTGGATACATTTGTTTTGCTTACAAATGAAGGGCCTAGCTTGGAGAAGGATGAACATTGGAGCAAGAACAAGCATGGAGATGATGGCATGCGCAAGGGGAACAAGAACGGGGTTACAAGTGATGATTTCAGGACTTTGAAGCCACCATAATGGGTGCATGAAGCCTTGGACGAAATATACAAGATGCCATTTCATAAATTTCGTCCCGAGGCTATTTTAGGTGCTGCGTCACCTTATTATTGGGCCAGGCCCATGTAATTTCGAAATACATAAGTATAGGCTATTTTTAGAGTCCGTATGTGTGGGGAAACAAGAGATAGGGTTGATTTCGGACCCCTCCACCAAGGGCCACAAAATTCCCCCCCTCTTCCTCCATATATACAGCCCTTAGGGCATCGTTTAGACTTGGGGTTTTGTTTAGATTAAAAGTTCGCCATAGCTGCAACTTCGCGTACTTCGTTTGTGTTCAACGACCAGACAAAGGCGTCACAGAACCCCACCTTGATCAATAAAGCTTTCATCTTATATTCGCAATATCCAGATTGCAATCTCAGTTTCTTGCTTGTTCTTCGTTTGCTCGCAGGAAACAGACCCTCGTGGTCAGGTTGATCGTGCTCCGGCGTGGTCAATAACCTCTCGGAGTTGGTTTAGCGATTGCTAAGGCGCGACGTCCTCGCACGTTCGTAGTTGGATCGTCAAAGTTGACTTCCACCAAAGCGAAATCCACCATCTCATCGAAAGACGGGACACCTTTGCCTCTATCACAGATACAGGAGGATGCATTAGGTGACTACAGCAACTACTATTCCAGTTCATGCTCACCACCGCCGGTGGGTTCCTCCATCATTGCACCTCGGATTATGAGCGCGGCATCATCTCAAGGGTATGGTACATTGTCAACATCCGTACCTACATCAGCTACATCTTTGCCACAAGGTAACAGTAAAGATATTGTTGATATAACTTCACATGAGAAAGATGCATGCCTAGTTAACTTGAATGCATCATGTATTGAGTTACCTGTTGATTTGAGCACACCACCTATTTTAGAGAGTGATCAAACAACTGAAATATCAACAATTTTGAGTGCACCCATTGAATTAACTATTGATGCAAAAGAACTAATGTTTAATCATTTTGATATGGCCTCCAATCTTGGTGATGATTCTGTGTCCAATGACTTATTGCATGTTTGCTTATTTAAGCATGTTGTAGCATGTAAATTTGATGCAAGTAAGGTTTATTCACCAAAGTTGGGATGGTTTAAGGATGAACATTGCGAATCTTTTGAAATGAATAAGAGCTTCACTTATATGTGCAAACTGAGTTCTAATATTTTCATGCCTTCTACTTCTTGTGATAATTTTTTGGCTTTAGTTTTTATGAACTATGAAAGTTACTCATGTATACATGTGTCATACATGCAAAAATCAAGGGAAGTTAAACTGGATGACATATACATATACAACATGTACACCTTGTCTCTTTTGTTAGCCACATTTCAGATTAAGCAACGCCGAGGACGGCTTTGTTTTCAAAAAGGGGAGGATGATGAGGACATGAATACCTTGGATACGACCAAAAATATTGCATACATGCATATTTGTCAGGTGATTTCTAATGCAAACTATTCAATAATCTATTTATGTTATCCAGAACAAAAATACTTCACACACTTTTGTGTTTTGTCTAATTGCAGGTGTATGGGACATTTGTACAATCTACATATGAAGATAAGGGAAATGGAGAAGTTTAGGTTGTGTTCAAAAAGTCCTCTCACGTCACTTTTGGGCCAAGAGAAGATAGAGTCCAAGTCTCTCACGTTCTTGATTCAGATTCGGACTGCACAGACATACCTGACTCAAAACGCCAACAACTTTTTCATACGGACTCCGAATTGGGTGATTCTTTTTTGTTGGAAACTAGATTTCGTGCTCTTTCCAACCCAATTGGATTCACCTTCAAATTCGTCCGGAGAGTTGAGTTACGGATGAAACAATCTGACGTTGCAGTAGAATCCGAGTCAAACTACAAGCCCAAAGGTGTTGCATCACCTCCACTTGGGCCCATGAGCCTTGTACGACCTAGGGTTAGTTTTAGGCTGCCTTGGGACGTCCTCCCACCTCCTTGGCGGCCACCCCTTGCTCCTATATAAGTAGATCCATGTAGTAGCTTTTTCCTGGGGATTTGTTTAGTTAAAAGTTAGCCATTGCAACTTCGTGTACTTTGTTTGTGTCCAACGACCAGACCAAGACCGCTTACGCATCCCCACCATTATCAATACCTCATATATATTTGCAATATTCAGATTGCTTTATCATATTCTTGCTCGTTCTTCGATTGCTTGCAGGAATAGACCTTCGTGGTCAGGCTGACCGTGCTTCCAGCATCGTCAGTAACCTCAGGAGATTGGTTTAGCGGTTGCTAAGGCGCAACATCGTGCATGTTTGTAGTCGGATCGTCAAAGTCGTCTCCACCAAATCGATAGTTATCATCTCATCGAAAGATCGGGACCCTCGCCTCTATCACGTTGAGTGTTTATTCAACTTTGCATCTCTGAATTGATTATTGCTGACCCTTTTTGCTACCATACTATTAGCCTTCCCAGCTCCACATACATCTACGTCATGCGTTTGACTCTCCCTGGCAATCGGTCCATCCAAGCTTTTGAGAGTTTTTGACTACAATGGTTGCCGATCACCGCCTGCTGCTGGGTAAGAACTGGTAAGAATTTGAGATTTGCTTGACGGATTTGTGACACCCGCCACCACCACCACTTGTTAGTAGTCTTTAGGATCATATTCTTGTGTGTTTCTATTGCTGCTAACCATGCCAGGATCACAAGCCGACGAGACTGACTGGGAGAACTTGACGAACAAGGAGCTTCATGATACGTTTCAGCAAATGATGAATGGACAGGTGCAAGATGTGATAAACAGATTTGAAGAGGCCATGGAGAAGATAGATGGCATGGAGAAGACGTTTGAAACAAAGCTCGATAACAAGTTTGCTGAATTGCTGTCGCGTTTTCCACCACCACCACCGGCTGCTCCTGCCGCACCTCTGCAACAACAGCAACAACACCGACTACCTCCACGTCGGGAAACAGCCCTCCGCCGAGCGAGCCGTGTCCCTCTTCAGTCGGGCCAAACTGCTGGTGCTGCTGTTGATACTTCTGTGGCTCCTACTGCTGATGTGGAGGAGGATGATTATGTGAGAGATTATGAGGATGAGGTTGATCAAAATCAGAACTACGTGCCACCAACAACACAGCAACCACTAGGTCGTCCACATGCAAATAATGGCAATGGTAGGGCTCACCCTCAGGTACGAGATCATGACCATCTCCCTAAACTAAAATTGAATATTCCACCATCTAAGGGTAGATATGTTCCTGATATATATCTTACTTGGGAGTTAGAAACTGAACAACGATTTACATGTTTACAATATCCCGAGGAGAGACGTGTTCCTGCTGCTGTTTGTGCTTTCACTAGTTTTGCATGTGTTTGGTGGTCTGAGCATTGTAGATTATATCCTATTCCGGCTACTTGGGCTGCTTTGAAAACTGCTATGCGTACTCGTTGGGTTCCACCATATTATCAACGTGAATTACTTCAAAAATTGCAGCGCTTAAGACAGGGAAAAAATTCTGTAGAAGAATATTATCAGGAATTACAAACTGGCATGATTAGATGTGGTATTGTTGAGGAGAATGAAGCTATGCTTGCACGTTTTATGGGTGGATTAAATAGAGAGATTCAAACGATTCTAGAGTATAAGGAGTATACTAATATCACTCGTTTATTCCATCTTGCTTGTAAAGCTGAACGTGAAGTGCAGGATCGACAGGCATTGGCGCGGACTAACTTTTCTGCAGGTCGACCTTCATCATGGACACCACGTGCATCATCTACTTCCACACGTTCTGCTACACCGGCGCCTCCGTCGGCTGCCACCTCCAACCGTGATACAATAAAGCAGGCACAATCACCACTATCTGCCAAGAGCACACCTTCTGGGCCTGCGAAGAGCTCTTCTTCATCCATGGCATCAACAGGGCAAACACATGATATTATTTGTCGACGTTGCAAGGGTGAAGGTCATTATGCGGGAGAATGCCCATCTAAGCGTGTGATGATTGTTACTGAGGATGGTGGGCATGAGTCTGCTAGTGACTATGATGAGGAGACTTTGGCTCTTATTACACGTGAAGAACACGGTGGAGACGATTCTGATCATGAGACGCAATACATGGCTCCTGAAGATGCTGACAGGTATGAATGTTTAGTTGCTCAACGTGTTTTGAGTGTGCAGGTTACACAAGCTGAGCAAAATCAGAGGCATAATTTGTTCCATACAAAGGGAGTTGTGAAGGAACATTCTGTTCGCGTGATCATAGATGGAGGGAGCTGCAATAACTTGGCTAGCATGGAGATGGTGGAGAAGCTATCTCTCACCACAAGACCACATCCACAACCTTACTACATCCAATGGTTCAACAACAGCGGCAAGGTTAAGGTAACACGTACTGTTCGTGTGCATTTTAGTATCTCTACATATGCTGATTATGTTGATTGTGATGTGGTACCTATGCAAGCATGTTCCTTATTACTTGGTAGACAATGGCAATTTGATAAAAATTCTGTACACCATGGTAGAAACAATCAGTATACTCTTGTTCATAACGATAAAAATATTACTTTGCTTCCTATGACTCCTGATTCCATTTTGAAAGATGATATTAATAGAGCTAATAAAGCAAAACAGGAGACAAATAAGAGTGAAATCAGATTGTGGCAAAAGAATTTGAGCACCAAATGAAGCCTAATAATAAACCATCTACTATTGTGATAGACGCAAAGGTGTCCCGTCTTTTGATGAGATGATGGATATCGCTTTGGTGGAAGTCGACTTTGACGATCCGACTACGAACGTGCGAGGACGTCGCGCCTTAGCAATCGCTAAACCAACTTCGAGAGGTCATTGACCACGCCGGAGCACGATCAACCTGACCACGAGGGTCTGTTTCCTGCGAGCAAACAAAGAACAAGCAAGAAACTAAGATTGCAATCTGGATATTGCGAATATAAGATGAAAGCTTTATTGATCAAGGTGGGGTTCTGTGACGCCTTTGTCTGGTCGTTGAACACAAACGAAGTACGCGAAGTTGCAGCTATGGCGAACTTTTAATCTAAACAAAACCTAAAGTCTAAACGGTGCCCTAAAGGCTATATATATGGAGGAAGAGAGGGGGAATTTCGTGGCCCTTGGTGGAGGGGTCCGAAATCAACCCTATCTCTTGTTTCCCCACACATACGGACTCTAAAAATAGCCTATACTTATGTATTTCGAAATTACATGGGCCTGGCCCAATAAAAAGGTGAAGCAGCACCTATAATAGCCTCGGGACGAAATTTATGAAGTGGCATCTTGTATATTTCGTCCACGGCTTCATGCACCCATTATGGTGGCTTCAAAGTCCTGAAATCATCACTTGTAACTCCGTTCTTGTTCCCCTTGCGCATGGCATCATCTCCATGCTTGTTCTTGCTCCAATGTTCATCCTTCTCCAAGCTAGGCCCTTCATTTGTAAGCAAAACAAGTGTATCCAATTTAGGCAGCATCATATTCTCATGAACATTAGAATCATTACCAAGAAACGAAAGTACCTGATAATTTAATTGGCGTGCGCGAGCTCTAGTAATTGGTCCCGTATATGTAGCAGTAGGGGCTGTGGGTGTAACAATGGTATTGATGTCCTCATCATCCTCCCCTTCTTGAAATGAAGTCGTCCTCGACGAAAACTCATCTTCCTCACCCAAATAAGGCTTCAAATCTGCAATGTTAAAAGTGGGACTAACCCCAAAATCTGCAGGCAGCTCAAGTTTATATGCATTATCATTTATTTTCTCTAACACCTTAAAGGGACCATCAGCACGTGGCATTAGCTTTGATTTGCGCAAATCAGGAAATCTATCCTTACACAAATGTAACCAAACAAGATCTCCAGGTGCAAACACAACATGTTTTCTACCCTTATCTCCAGCAAGTTTATATTTAGCATTCATACGCTCAATGTTTTCCTTAGTTAACTCATGCATTTTTAAAATCAATTCAGCACGTTGTTTAGCATCAAAATTAACCTTCTCCGAAGATGGAAGAGGCAACAATCAATAGGTGCACGAGGTAGGAAACCATACACAACTTCAAAAGGGCACATCTTAGTAGTAGAATGCAATGAACGATTATAAGCAAATTCAATATGAGGCAAGCATTCTTCCCACATTTTCTTGTTATTCTTCAAAACAGCCCTAAGCATAGTAGACAATGCTCTATTGACTACTTCAGTTTGTCCATCAGTTCGGGGGTGACAAGTAGTACTAAAAAGCAGCTTAGTCCCCAACTTAACCCATAAACATCTCCAAAAGAGGCTAAGAAATTTAGTATCACGATCTGAAACAATAGTATTTGGCACACCATGCAAGCGAATAATTTCATGAAAGAACAAATCAGCAACATTAACAGCATCATCGCTTTTATGACATGGTATAAAGTGTGCCATTTTCGAGAATCTATCCACGACAACAAATATGCTATCCCTCCCCTTCTTTGTTAGAGGTAAACCTAAAACAAAGTCCATAGATATATCCTCCCAAGGAACACTAGGTACAGGCAAAGGCATATATAAACCATGAGGATTGAGTCGTGACTTAGCTTTTTGACATGTGGTGCATCGAGCAATAAAACGCTCAACATCCCGTCTCATCTTTGGCCAAAAGAAATGTGTAGCAAGTACGTCCTCCGTCTTCTTCACGCCAAAGTGTCCCATTAATCCTCCTCCATGCGCCTCCTGCAACAACAAAAGACGAACGGAGCTAGCTGGAATGCATAGCTTGTTAGCACGAAACACAAATCCATCGTTAACGACGAACTTGTTCCACATTCTTCCTTCTTTACAATTCTGCATTACATCTTTAAAATCAGCATCATGCACATATTGATCTTTGATGGTCTCCAAACCAAATATTTTGAAGTCAAGTTGTGAAAGCATAGTATAGCGGCGAGACAATGCATCAGCAATAACATTTTCTTTTCCCTTCTTTTGTTTAATGACATAAGGAAAAGTCTCAATGAATTCAACCCATTTAGCATGTCTACGATTCAGTTTAGCTTGATTTTTAATATGTTTCAAAGATTCATGATCAGAATGTATAACAAATTCTTTGGGCCATAAATAATGTTGCCATGTTTCTAAAGTCCGAACAAGAGCATATAATTCTTTATCATAAGTAGAATAATTCAGACTAGGCCCACTCAATTTTTCAGAAAAGTATGCAACAGGTTTGCCATCTTGTAATAACACACCGCCTAATCCAATTCCACTAGCATCACATTCAAGCTCAAAAGTCTTATTAAAATCAGGAAGTTGGAGTAAAGGAGCATGTGTCAACTTATCTTTCAATACCGAGAAGGCTTCTTCCTGTGCGGTACCCCAAAGAAAAGGCACATCTTTCTTTGTAAGCTCATTGAGAGGTGCAGCAATGGTGCTGAAATCTCTCACAAAACGCCTATAGAATCCAGCGAGGCCAAGAAAACTCCTCACTTGTGTGACCGTTTTGGGTTGCGGTCAACTCTCAATAGATTCAATCTTGGCTTTATCAACTTCAATTCCCTGTGGAGTAACAACATAGCCAAGAAAAGATACTCAGTTGGTGCAAAAGGTGCACTTCCCAAGGTTACCAAACAAACGTGCATCACGTAGAGCAATAAAAACAGCACGTAAATGTTCCAAATGTTCTTCCAAAGATCTGCTATAAATCAATATGTCATCAAAGTAAACTACCACAAATCGTCCAATGAAAGCACGTAAAACTTCGTTCATTAATCTCATGAAAGTACTAGGTGCATTAGTTAACCCAAAAGGCATGACTAACCACTCATATAATCCAAACTTAGTTTTGAATGTTGTTTTCCATTCATCTCCCAATTTCATACGAATTTGATGGTATCCACTACGCAAATCAACTTTGGAGAATATTGTAGAGCCACTCAATTCATCAAGCATATCATCTAGCCTAGGAATAGGATGACGATAACGAATGGTAATATTATTAATGCCTCTACAATCAACATACATACGTGATGTACCATCCTTTTTCGGCACTAGAATAATAGGAACAGCACAAGGACTAAGGGATTCGCGTATATAACCTTTGTCGAGAAGCTCCTGTACTTGACGCATAATCTCCTTCGTCTCCTCTGGATTGGTACGGTATGGTGCACGGTTTGGCAGTGAAGCACCGGGAATTAAGTCAATCTGATGCTCAATCCCTCGAATAGGCGGTAATCCCGGTGGCACGTCTTGTGGAAAGACGTCAGCGAACTCCTGCAAAATGTTAGTGACAGCAGGAGGCAAAGAGGAAGGCACGTCCACGAATGAAAATAATGCCTCTTTGCACACAAAAGCATAGCAAACAGATTTGCTGAAATCTAGCTCATCAATATCAGATTTGGTGGCAAATAAACATGCACTTTTCAATTTAATTTCAGAAGCAACACTAGATGGTTTATTATTAGGCTTCATTTGTTGCTCAAATTCTTTTGCCACAATATGATTTTCACTCTTATTCGTCTCCTGTTTTGCTTTATTAGCTCTATTAATATCATCTTTCAAAATGGAATCAGGAGTCATAGGAAGCAAAGTAATATTTTTATCCTTATGAACAAGAGTATAGTGATTGTTTCTACCATGGTGTACAGAATTTTTATCAAATTGCCATGGTCTACCAAGTAATAAGGAACATGCTTGCATAGGTACCACATCACAATCAACATAATCAGCATATGTAGAGATACTAAAATGCACACGAACAGTACGTGTTACCTTAACCTTGCCGCTGTTGTTGAACCATTGGATGTAGTAAGGATGTGGATGTGGTCTTGTGGTGAGAGAAAGCTTCTCCACCATCTCCATGCTAGCCAAGTTGTTGCAGGTCCCTCCGTTTATGATGACGCGCACAGAACATTCCTTCACAACTCCCTTGGTATGGAACAAATTGTGCCTCTGATTTTGCTCAGCTTGTGTGATCTGCACACTCAAAACACGTTGAGCAACTAAACATTCATACCTGTCAGCATCTTCAGGAGCCATGTATTGCGTCTCATGATCAGAATCATCTCCACCATGTTCTTCACGTGTAATAAGAGCCAAAGTCTCCTCATCATAGTCACTAGCGGACTCATATCCACCATCCGCGGTAGCAATCATCACACGCGGAGATTTGCATTCTCTCGCATAATGACCTCCTCCCTTACAACGACGACAAATAATATCACTCGTGTGCCCTGTTGATGCCATGGAAGAAGAAGAACGCTGTGCAGGCCCCGCAGGTGCGCTCTTGGCAGATAATGGTGGTTGTGCCTGTTTTCTTGTATCACGGCTGGAGGTGGCACCGGATGGAGGTGCTGGTGCAGTTGAAGTAGAAGATGCACGTGGTGTCCATGATGAAGGTCGTCCTGCAGAAAAGTTAGTTCGCCCCAATGCTTGTCGATCCTGCACTTCACGTTCAGCTTTACAAGCAAGATGGAATAAACGAGTGATGTTAGTATACTCCTTATAGTCTAGAATGGTCTGAATCTCTCTATTTAATCCACCCAGAAAACGTGCAAGCATAGCTTCATTCTCCTCAACAATACCACATCTAATCATGCCAGTTTGTAATTCCTGATAATATTCTTCTACAGAATTTTTCCCTTGTCTTAAACGCTGCAATTTTTGAAGCAATTCACGTTGATAATCTGGTGGAACCCAACGCGTATGCATAGCAGTTTTCGAAGCAGCCCAAGTAATTGGAATAGGATATAATCTACAATGTTCAGACCACCATACACATGCAAAACTAGTGAAAGCACAAACAGCAGCAGCAACTCGTCTCTCCTCAGGATATTGTAAACATGTAAATCGTTGTTCAGTTTCTAACTCCCAAGTAAGATATATATCAGGAACATATCTACCCTCAAATGGTGGAATATTCAATTTCAGTTTAGGAATATGGACATCATCTCGTACCTGAGGTGGTGGTGCAGGCCTACCATTACGAATATATACCTGAGGTTGACCTGCTGGTGGTGGTGCAGGTGGCTGCACGTAGTGCTGATTTTGATCAACCTCATCCTCATAATCTCCCGCATAATCATCCTCCTCCGCATCAGCAGTAGGAGCCACAGAAGTATCAACAGCAGCACCAACAGTTTGGCCAAACGCAAGAGGAACACGGCTCGCTCGGCGAAGGTCTGTTTCGCGACGTGGAGGTAGTCGTTGTTGTTGTTGTTGGAGAGGTGCGTTAGGTGCAGCGGGTGGTGGTGGTGGAAGACGCGCGAGCAATTCATTAAACTTGTTATCGAGCTTTGTTTCGAACGTCTTCTCAAGGCCAGTGATCTTCTCCATGGCCTCTTCAAAATTGTTCAGCACATCTTGCACCTGTTCAGTCATCATTTGCTGAAACTTATCATGAAGCTCCTTGTTCGATAAATTCTCCCAGTCAATCTCGTCGGCTTGTGATCCTGGCATGGTTAGCAGCAATAGAAACACACAAGAATATGATCCTACAGACTATGAACAAGTGGTGGTGGTGGGTGTCACAAATCCGTCAAGCAAAACTCAAATTCTTACCAGTTCTTACCCAGCAACAGGCGGTGATCGGCAACCGTTGTAGTCAAAACTCTCAAAGCTTGGATAGAGCGATTACCAGGGAGAGTCAAACGCACGACGTAGATGTATGTGGAGCTGGGAAGGCTTATACTATGGTAGCAAAAAGGGTCAGCAATAATCAATTCAGAGATGCAAAGTTGAATAAACGCTCAACGACGGTACTGTGCTGGTCCTAGGCTAGACTGTGCTAGAGACGCGAGCCTAGAACACCAACAAAATCACGGCGCGGCACGTAAACAAGGGAAAAGCACACTCTGAATTTTTTTTTCGTGGACTGTAGGTATGAAGAACAGACTCGATCTAAACTACGAAAAACTGTAAAATCTCACCGAGCAACCTGGAAATCTGATACCACTTGATAGAAGCAAAGGTGTCCCGTCTTTCGATGAGATGGTGGATTTCGCTTTGGTGGAAGTCGACTTTGACGATCCGACTACGAACGTGCGAGGACGTCGCGCCTTAGCAATCGCTAAACCAACTCCGAGAGGTTATTGACCACGCCGGAGCACGATCAACCTGACCACGAGGGTCTGTTTCCTGCGAGCAAACGAAGAACAAGCAAGAAACTAAGATTGCAATCTGGATATTGCGAATATGAGATGAAAGCTTTATTGATCAAGGTGGGGTTCTGTGACGCCTTTGTCTGGTCGTTGAACACAAACGAAGTACGCGAAGTTGCAGCTATGGCGAACTTTTAATCTAAACAAAACCCAAAGTCTAAACGATGCCCTAAGGGCTGTATATATGGAGGAAGAGGGGGGAATTTCGTGGCCCTTGGTGGAGGGGTCCGAAATCAACCCTATCTCTTGTTTCCCCACACATACGGACTCTAAAAATAGCCTATACTTATGTATTTCGAAATTACATGGGCCTGGCCCAATAATAAGGTGACGCAGCACCTAAAAGAGCCTCGGGACGAAATTTATGAAGTGGCATCTTGTATATTTCGTCCAAGGCTTCATGCACCCATTATGGTGGCTTCAAAGTCCTGAAATCATCACTTGTAACTCCGTTCTTGTTTCCCTTGCGCATGCCATCATCTCCATGCTTGTTCTTGCTCCAATGTTCATCCTTCTCCAAGCTAGGCCCTTCATTTGTAAGCAAAACAAATGTATCCAATTTAGGCAGCATCATATTCTCATGAACATTAGAATCATTACCAAGAAACGAAAGTACCTGGTAATTTAGTTGGCGTGCACGAGCTCTAGTAATTGGTCCAGTATGTATAGCAGCAGGGGCTGTGGGTGTAACAATTGTATTGATGTCCTCATCAGCGTACGCGTTGGGTTCCACCATATTATCAACGTGAATTGCTTCAAAAATTGCAGCGTTTAAGACAAGGGAAAAATTCTGTAGAAGAATATTATCAGGAATTACAAATTGGCATGATTAGATGTGGTATTGTTGAGGAGAATGAAGCTATGCTTGCACGTTTTCTGGGTGGATTAAATAGAGAGATTCAGACCATTCTAGACTATAAGGAGTATACTAATATCACTCGTTTATTCCATCTTGCTTGTAAAGCTGAACGTGAAGTGCAGGATCGACAAGCATTGGGGCGAACTAACTTTTCTGCAGGCCGACCTTCATCATGGACACCACGTGCATCTTCTACTTCAACTGCACCAGCACCTCCATCCGGTGCCACCTCCAGCCGTGATACAAGAAACCAGGCACAACCACCATTATCTGCCAAGAGCGCACCTGCGGGGCCTGCACAGCGTTCTTCTTCTTCCATGGCATCAACAGGGCACACAAGTGATATTATTTGTCGTCGTTGTAAGGGAGGAGGTCATTATGCGAGAGAATGCAAATCTCCGCGTGTGATGATTGCTACCGCGGATGGTGGATATGAGTCCGCTAGTGACTATGATGAGGAGACTTTGGCTCTTATTACACGTGAAGAACATGGTGGAGATGATTCTGATCATGAGACGCAATACATGGCTCCTGAAGATGCTGACAGGTATGAATGTTTAGTTGCTCAACGTGTTTTGAGTGTGCAGATCACACAAGCTGAGCAAAATCAGAGGCACAATTTGTTCCATACCAAGGGAGTTGTGAAGGAATGTTCTGTGCGCGTCATCATAAACGGAGGGACCTGCAACAACTTGGCTAGCATGGAGATGGTGGAGAAGCTTTCTCTCACCACAAGACCACATCCACATCCTTACTACATCCAATGGTTCAACAACAGCGGCAAGGTTAAGGTAACACGTACTGTTCGTGTGCATTTTAGTATCTCTACATATGCTGATTATGTTGATTGTGATGTGGTACCTATGCAAGCATGTTCCTTATTACTTGGTAGACCATGGCAATTTGATAAAAATTCTGTACACCATGGTAGAAACAATCACTATACTCTTGTTCATAAGGATAAAAATATTACTTTGCTTCCTATGACTCCTGATTCCATTTTGAAAGATGATATTAATAGAGCTAATAAAGCAAAACAGGAGACGAATAAGAGTGAAAATCATATTGTGGCAAAAGAATTTGAGCAACAAATGAAGCCTAATAATAAACCATCTAGTGTTGCTTCTGAAATTAAATTGAAAAGTGCATGTTTATTTGCCACCAAATCTGATATTGATGAGCTAGATTTCAGCAAATCTGTTTGCTATGCTTTTGTGTGCAAAGAGGCATTATTTTCATTCGTGGACGTGCCTTCCTCTTTGCCTCCTGCTGTCACTAACATTTTGCAGGAGTTCGCTGACGTCTTTCCACAAGACGTGCCACCGGGATTACCGCCTATTCGAGGGATTGAGCATCAGATTGACTTAATTCCCGGTGCTTCACTGCCAAACCGTGCACCATACCGTACCAATCCAGAGGAGACGAAGGAGATTATGCGTCAAGTACAGGAGCTTCTCGACAAAGGTTATATACGCGAATCCCTTAGTCCTTGTGCTGTTCCTATTATTCTAGTGCCGAAAAAGGATGGTACATCACGTATGTATGTTGATTGTAGAGGCATTAATAATATTACCATTCGTTATCGTCATCCTATTCCTAGGCTAGATGATATGCTTGATGAATTGAGTGGCTCTACAATATTCTCCAAAGTTGATTTGCGTAGTGGATACCATCAAATTCGTATGAAATTGGGAGATGAATGGAAAACAACATTCAAAACTAAGTTTGGATTATATGAGTGGTTAGTCATGCCTTTTGGGTTAACTAATGCACCTAGTACTTTCATGAGATTAATGAACGAAGTTTTACGTGCTTTCATTGGACGATTTGTGGTAGTTTACTTTGATGACATATTGATTTATAGCAGATCTTTGGAAGAACATTTGGAACATTTACGTGCTGTTTTTATTGCTCTACGTGATGCACGTTTGTTTGGTAACCTTGGGAAGTGCACCTTTTGCACCAACTGAGTATCTTTTCTTGGCTATGTTGTTACTCCACAGGGAATTGAAGTTGATAAAGCCAAGATTGAATCTATTGAGAGTTGACCGCAACCCAAAACGGTCACACAAGTGAGGAGTTTTCTTGGCCTCGCTGGATTCTATAGGCGTTTTGTGAGAGATTTCAGCACCATTGCTGCACCTCTCAATGAGCTTACAAAGAAAGATGTGCCTTTTCTTTGGGGTACCGCACAGGAAGAAGCCTTCTCGGTATTGAAAGATAAGTTGACACATGCTCCTTTACTCCAACTTCCTGATTTTAATAAGACTTTTGAGCTTGAATGTGATGCTAGTGGAATTGGATTAGGCGGTGTGTTATTACAAGATGGCAAACCTGTTGCATACTTTTCTGAAAAATTGAGTGGGCCTAGTCTGAATTATTCTACTTATGATAAAGAATTATATGCTCTTGTTCGGACTTTAGAAACATGGCAACATTATTTATGGCCCAAAGAATTTGTTATACATTCTGATCATGAATCTTTGAAACATATTAAAAGTCAAGCTAAACTGAATCGTAGACATGCTAAATGGGTTGAATTCATTGAGACTTTTCCTTATGTCATTAAACAGAAGAAGGGAAAAGAAAATGTTATTGCTGATGCATTGTCTCGTCGCTATACTATGCTTTCACAACTTGATTTCAAAATATTTGGTTTGGAGACCATCAAAGCTCAATATGTGCATGATGCTGATTTTAAAGATGTAATGCAGAATTGTAAAGAAGGAAGAATGTGGAACAAGTTTGTCGTTAACGATGGATTTGTGTTTCGTGCTAACAAGCTATGCATTCCAGCTAGCTCCGTTCGTCTTTTGTTGTTGCAGGAGGCGCATGGAGGAGGATTAATGGGACACTTTGGCGTGAAGAAGACGGAGGACGTACTTGCTACACATTTCTTTTGGCCGCCAAAGATGAGACGGGATGTTGAGCGTTTTATTGCTCGATGCACTACATGTCAAAAAGCTAAGTCACAACTCAATCCTCATGGTTTATGATGAGGACATCAATACAATTGTTACACCCACAGCCCCTGCTGCTATACATGCTGGACCAATTACTAGAGCTCGTGCACGCCAACTAAATTATCAGGTACTTTCGTTTCTTCGTAATGATTCTAATGTTCATGAGAATATGATGCTGCCTAAATTGGATACATTTGTTTTGCTTACAAATGAAGGGCCTAGCTTGGAGAAGGATGAACATTGGAGCAAGAACAAGCATGGAGATGATGGCATGCGCAAGGCGAACAAGAACGGAGTTACAAGTGATGATTTCAGGACTTTGAAGCCACCATAATGGGTGCATGAAGCCTTGGACGAAATATACAAGATGCCACTTCATAAATTTCGTCCCGAGGCTATTTTAGGTGCTGCGTCACCTTATTATTGGGCCAGACCCATGTAATTTCGAAATACATAAGTATAGGCTATTTTTAGAGTCCGTATGTGTGGGGAAACAAGAGATAGGGTTGATTTCGGACTCCTCCACCAAGGGCCACGAAATTCCCCCCTCTTCCTCCATATATACAGCCCTTAGGGCATCGTTTAGACTTTGGGGGTTTTGTTTAGATTAAAAGTTCGCCATAGCTGCAACTTCGCGTACTTCGTTTGTGTTCAACGACCAGACAAAGGCGTCACAGAACCCCACCTTGATCAATAAAGCTTTCATCTTATATTCGCAATATCCAGATTGCAATCTTAGTTTCTTGCTTGTTCTTCGTTTGCTCGCAGGAAACAGACCCTCGTGGTCAGGTTGATCGTGCTCCGGCGTGGTCAATAACCTCTCGGAGTTGGTTTAGCGATTGCTAAGGCGCGACGTCCTCACACGTTCGTAGTCGGATCGTCAAAGTCGACTTCCACCAAAGCGAAATCCACCATCTCATCGAAAGACGGGACACCTTTGCCTCTATCATATCTCTTGAATATCACGGTTTAATCCTCCCCAAAATCTATCCATAAAATCATCTTCACTTTCTTCTAAAGAGGAATGCAACAAGGTAGTTTGTAAATCATCATAATATTTTGTTACAGTTTCACTACCTTGTTTTAAGTGTTGCAACTTCTTAATCATGTCACGAGTATAATAAGCAGGGACGAAAGTATGTCGCATGGCAAGTTTCAAATCATCCCAAGTAGTAGGTATATAATCAGGGTGTAACCGACAATATTCACTCCACCAAACCAAAGCATAACCAGTGAAAGAACCAACCGCAACCTTAACCTTTTTATGTTCATTGAAATTATGGGAAGCAAATATATTTTTTATGTCGAACTCCCATTCAATATATAAAGCAGGTTTAAAACGGCCATTAAATGGTGGTATAGATACATTAACCTGATCATGTGCATTTGGATGTTTGTGCACCTCTCGTGACGGTTGTGGTATTTGCATAGGTGGTGGCATGTCTCCTGCGATCGACAAAGCCCATGAATTACCTCTGGATCCTGTCATGATTAGTAGAACAAGAAACAAAATCCAAAAATAATATTCCTATAACTACTAGGATGTGGTGGTAAAACACTCACAGTAAAGCAAATATCAATGTCTTACAAGTTCTTACCATGCAGCAGGCGGTGATCGGCAACCAGCGGTGTCAAGTAACTCCGAATATTGAGTAAAGCGATTGCCAGGGGAGCGTACGTATACACGGTGTAGAAATATGTGGAGCTGGGTTGGCTATATATGGTAGCAAAAGATTAGCAATAATCAATTCAAAGATGCAATGTTGAATAAACGCTCAACGACGGTACTGTGCTGGTCCTAGGCTAGACCGGACTAGAGACGCGAGCCTAGAACACTAATGAGGTCACGGCGTAGCACAACTAGCATCAATGAAGGATACTAAGTAGCTCTTGACAGGAAGATATAAGTGAAGATCACAACGGCAGTGAAGATAATGATGAAAAACAACTGCCAAGCAGGATATACAACAACTCTCTCTCCAACTTTCCTCTTGAAAAGTTTGAGACAATTTTCTGATAAATTCTTTCAAAGAATGCTACTAACTCAAGCTTTCCAATGAAAAAAGAATCACTCAATTCTGAGTTGATATGAGGAGTCAAAGAATTCTAAAACTGGCCTAAAAAATTGGGACAAGCTGTGTTCACGAACTTCAGAGGGCAAAAAGACCTATTTAGAAGCCGATTTTGAGGTGTCAAATATTGAACTAGCTTCTGCAACTATTTAGATGCGGCTCGTCGCTATCTTCAATTTGAGTACCCACGGAGCCAAAACGGACTTCATATGAGGAAGATACACCTATTTTACTGAACAGTGCGCAAAACAGATTCCAATCCGAATTCAGGTACGAGATTGATTCTAGATAGATCCAATTTTTTTTCTCTCTTTTTTTCTCACTCTTTTTTTTCTTTTTCTTCTCTCTCTGACCTTTTTTTTACTTTTTTTTTCTCTCTCTTTTTTTCTCCGTCTTTCTTTTTCTCCTTCTTTTTTTTCTCTCTCTCGTTCCAAACAAACTAGATAAGATGCAGATTGGATCAAGCGAAGATGTGAATGATCTCAACTATGATTATGACAATGAACGGTGGGTAGCACGTGGTGGAAACTGATGGATGGATGGTGGACAGCAGAAGAGATAACGATGCAGCGGTGGCGTGACAAATGTGAACAGAACTCGAAACTCTAAACGAACTAGACACTAAGACCAGCAACTCGACACGACGATGCAACCGATAATTCAACTATGCAAGCAATGAAAAGAAAATTGCAAAGGCTCAGACTGGCTTGGACCAAGGATGAATAGATCTAACTCTTTTTTTGTGGCTTTTTCTTGGACAATAGGTAAGAAAATAAATCTAATCTAGGAAAAGTGGAAATTCTCACCGAGCAATCTGAAAACTGATACCACTTGATAGAGGCGAGGGTGTCCCGATCTTCCGATGAGATGATAACTATCGATTTGGTGGAGACGACTTTGACGATCCGACTACAAACGTGCACGACGTTGCGCCTTAGCAATCGCTAAACCAATCTCCTGAGGTTACTGACGATGCCGGAAGCACGGTCAGCCTGACCACGAAGGTCTATTCCTGCAAGCAATCGAAGAACGAGCAAGAATATGATAAAGCAATCTGAATATTGCAAATATATATGAGGTATTGATAATGGTGGGGATCCGTAAGCGGTCTTGGTCTGGTCGTTGGACACAAACGAAGTACACGAAGTTGCAATGGCTAACTTTTAACTAAACAAATCCCAAGGAAAAGCTACTAGATGGATCTACTTATATAGGAGCAAGGGGTGGCGGCCAAGGAGGTGGGAGGACGTCCCAAGGCAGCCTAAAACTAAATCTAGGTCGTACAAGGCCAATGGGCCCAAGTGGAGGTGATGTAACACCTATGGACTTGTAGTTTGACTCGGATTCTGCTGCAGCATCAGATTGTTTCGTCCACAACTCAACGCTCCGGACGAATTTGAAGGTGATTCCAATTGGGTTGGAAAGTGCACGAAATCTAGTTTCCAACAAAAAAAGAATCACCCAATTCGGAGTCCGTATGAAAACCTTGTGTGTGTTTTGAGTCAGGTATGTCTGTGGAGTCCGAATCTGAATCCAGAACGTGAGAGACTTGGACTCTATCTTCTCTTGGGCCAAAAGTGACGTGAGAGAACTTTTTGGACAGCAAATAAACATCTCTTTCTTCCTTATCTTCATATGTGGATTGTACAAATGTCCCATACACCTGCAATTAGACAAAACACAAAAGTGTGTGAAGTATTTTTGTTCTGGATAACACAAATAGATTATTGAATAGTTTGCACTAGAAATCACCTGACAAATATGCATATATGCAATATTTTTGGTCATATCCAAGGTAGTCATGTCCTCATCACCATCCACCAATTTCCACCATGTGCTACGCACTATTTATTGTCATAATCATAGTTGAGGTCACTCACATCTTCGCCTGATCGAATCTGCATCTTATCTAGTTTGTCTTGGAAAGAGGGAGAAAAAGAAGATAAAGAAAAAAAAGAGAGAGAAAAAAGGA
>NW_021176347.1:26797-95225 GCF_002162155.2 Triticum dicoccoides
TTGCTTATTTAAGCATGTTGTAGCATGTAAATTTGATGCAAGTAAGGTTTATTCACCAATGTTGGGATGGTTTAATGATGAACATTGTCAATCTTTTGAAATGAATAAGAGCTTCACTTATATGTGCAAACTGAGTTGCAATATTTTCATGCCTTCTACTTCTTGTGCTAATTTTTTGGCTTTAGATTTTATGAACTATGCAAGTTACTCATCTATTCATGTTTCATATATGCAAAAATCAAGGGAAGTAAAAATGGATGACATATACATATACAATATGTACACCTTGTCTCTTTTGTTAGCCACATTTCAGATTAAGCAACGCCGAGGACGGCTTTATTTTCAAGAAGGGGAGGATGATGAGGACATGACTACCTTGGATATGACCAAAAATATTGCATATATGCATATTTGTCAGGTGTATGGGACATTTGTACAATCCACATATGAAAATAAGGAAGAAAGAGATGTTTATTTGCTGTCCAAAAAGTTCTCTCACGTCACTTTTGGCCCAAGAGAAGATAGAGTCCAAGTCTCTCACGTTCTGGATTCAGATTCGGACTGCACAGACACACCTGACTCAAAACGCACACAAGTTTTTCATACGGACTCCGAATTGGGTGATTCTTTTTTTGTTGGAAACTAGATTTCGTGCACTTTCCAACCCAATTGGAATCACCTTCAAATTCGTCCGGAGCGTTGAGTTGTGGACGAAACAATCTGATGCTGCAGCAGAATCCGAGTCAAACTACAAGTCCAAAGGTGTTACATCACCTTCACTTGGGCCCATTGGCCTTGTACGACCTAGATTTAGTTTTAGGCTGCCTTGGGACGTCCTCCTACCTCCTTGGCCGCCACCCCTTGCTCCTATATAAGTAGATCCATCTAGTAGCTTTTCCTTGGGATTTGTTTAGTTAAAAGTTAGCCATTGCAACTTCGTGTACTTCGTTTGTGTCCAACGACCAGACCAAGACCGCTTCCGGATCCCCACCATTATCAATACTTCATATATATTTGCAATATTCAGATTGCTTTATCATAGTATTGCTCGTTCTTCGATTGCTTGCAGGAATCGACCTGTGGTCAGGCTGACCGTGCTTCCAGCATCGTCAATAACCTCAGGAGATTGGTTTAGCGATTGCTAAGGCGCAACGTCGTGCACGTTTGTAGTCGGATTGTCAAAGTCGTCTCCACCAAATCGATAGTTATCATCTCATCGAAAGATCGGGACACCCCGTCTCTATCATATCCAAGGTAGTCATGTCCTCATCACATTGTCAATCTTTTGAAATGAATAAGAGCTTCACTTATATGTGCAAACTGAGTTGCAATATTTTCATGCCTTCTACTTCTTGTGCTAATTTTTTGGCTTTAGATTTTATGAACTATGCAAGTTACTCATCTATTCATGTGTCATATATGCAAAAATCAAGGGAAGTAAAAATGGATGACATATACATATACAACATGTACACCTTGTCTCTTTTGTTAGCCATATTTCAGATTAAGCAACGCCGAGGACGGCTTTATTTTCAAAAAGGGGAGGATGATGAGGACATGACTACCTTGGATATGACCAAAAATATTGCATATATGCATATTTGTCAGGTGATTTCTAGTGCAAACTATTCAATAATCTATTTATGTTATCCAGAACAAAAATACTTCACACACTTTTGTGTTTTGTCTAATTGCAGGTGTATGGGACATTTGTACAATCCACATATGAAAATAAGGAAGAAAGAGATGTTTATTTGCTGTCCAAAAAGTTCTCTCACGTCACTTTTGGCCCAAGAGAAGATAGAGTCCAAGTCTCTCACGTTCTGGATTCAGATTCGGACTGCACAGACACACCTGACTCAAAACGCACACAAGTTTTTCATACGGACTCCGAATTGGGTGATTCTTTTTTTGTTGGAAACTAGATTTCGTGCACTTTCCAACCCAATTGGAATCACCTTCAAATTCGTCCGGAGCGTTGAGTTGTGGGCGAAACAATCTGATGCTGCAGCAGAATCCGAGTCAAACTACAAGTCCAAAGGTGTTACATCACCTCCACTTGGGCCCATTGGCCTTGTACGACCTAGATTTAGTTTTAGGCTGCCTTGGGACGTCCTCCCACCTCCTTGGCCGCCACCCCTTGCTCCTATATAAGTAGATCCATCTAGTAGCTTTTCCTTGGGTTTTGTTTAGATTAAAAGTTCGCCATAGCTGCAACTTCGCGTACTTCGTTTGTGTTCAACAACCAGACAAAGGCGTCACAGAACCCCACCTTGATCAATAAAGCTTTCATCTTATATTCGCAATATCTAGATTGCAATCTTAGTTTCTTGCTTGTTCTTCGTTTGCTCGCAGGAAACAGACCCTCGTGGTCAGGTTGATCGTGCTCCGGCGTGGTCAATAACCTCTCGGAGTTGGTTTAGCGATTGCTAAGGCGCGACGTCCTCGCACGTTCGTAGTCGGATCGTCAAAGTCGACTTCCACCAAAGCGAAATCCACCATCTCATCGAAAGACGGGACACCTTTGCCTCTATCATGTACAATCCACATATGAAGATAAGGAAGAAAGAGATGTTTATTTGCTGTCCAAAAAGTTCTCTCACGTCACTTTTGGCCCAAGAGAAGATAGAGTCCAAGTCTCTCACGTTCTGGATTCAGATTCGGACTGCACAGACACACCTGACTCAAAACGCACACAAGTTTTTCATACGGACTCCGAATTGGGTGATTCTTTTTTTGTTGGAAACTAGATTTCGTGCACTTTCCAACCCAATTGGAATCACCTTCAAATTCGTCCGGAGCGTTGAGTTGTGGACGAAACAATCTGATGCTGCAGCAGAATCCGAGTCAAACTACAAGTCCAAAGGTGTTACATCACCTCCACTTGGGCCCATTGGCCTTGTACGACCTAGATTTAGTTTTAGGCTGCCTTGGGACGTCCTCCCACCTCCTTGGCCGCCACCCCTTGCTCCTATATAAGTAGATCCATCTAGTAGCTTTTCCTTGGGTTTTGTTTAGATTAAAAGTTCGCCATAGCTGCAACTTCGCGTACTTTGTTTGTGTTCAACGACCAGACAAAGGCGTTACAGAACCCCATCTTGATCAATAAAGCTTTCATCTTATATTCGCAATATCCAGATTGCAATCTCAGTTTCTTGCTTGTTCTTCGTTTGCTCGCAGGAAACAGGCCCTCGTGGTCAGGTTGATCGTGCTCCGGCGTGGTCAATAACCTCTCGGAGTTGGTTTAGCGATTGCTAAGGCGCGACGTCCTCGCACGTTCGTAGTCGGATCGTCAAAGTCAACTTCCATCAAAGCGAAATCCACCATCTCATCGAAAGACGGGACACCTTTGCCTCTATCAAGTGGTATCAGTTTTCAGGTTGCTCGGTGAGAATTTCCAGTTTTTCTTAGATTAGATTTATTTTCTTACCTATTGTCCAAGAAAAAGCCACAAAAAAAAGTTAGATCTGTTCATCCTTTATCCAAGCCAGTCTGAGCCTTTGCAATTTTCTATTCATTGCTTGCATAGTTGAATTATCGGTTGCATCGTCGTGTCAGTTGCTGGTCTTAGTGTCTAGTTCCTTTAGAGTTTCGAGTTCTGTTCACATTAGTCACGCCGCCGCTGCATCATTATCCGTTCCGCTGTCCACCATCCCATCTATTAATTTCCACCACGTGCTATGCACTGTTCATTGTCATAATCATAGTTGAGGTCATTCACATCTTCGCCTGATCCAATCTGCATCTTATCTAGTTTGTCTTGGAAAGAGGGAGAAAAAAAAGATAGAGAAAAAAAAGATAGAGAAAAAAAAGAGAAAAAAAGGAAAGAAAAAGAGAGAGAAGAAAAAAAAGCGTGAGAAAAAAAAGAGAAGAAAAAAATTGGATCTATCTAGAATCAATCTCATACCTGAATTCGGATTGCAATCTGTTTTGCGCACTGTTCAGTAAAACAGGTGTATCTTCCTCATACGAAGTCCATTTTGGCTCCGTGAGTACTCAAATTGAAGATAGCGACGAGCCTCATCTAAATAGTTGCAGAAGCTAGTTGAATATTTGACACCTCAAAATCGGCTCCTAAATAGGTCTTTTTGCCCTCCGAAGTTCGTGAATACAGCTTGTTCCAATTTTTCAGGCCAGTTTTAGAATTCTTTGACTCCTTATATCAACTCGGAATTGAGTGATTCTTTTTGCATTGGAAAGCTTGAGTTAGTAGCATTCTTTGAAAGAATTTATCAGAAAATTTTCTCAAACTTTTCAAGAGGAAAGTTGGAGAGAGAGTTGTTGTATATCCTGCTTGGCAGTTGTTTTTCATCATTATCTTCACTGCCGTTGTGATCTTCACTTATATCTTGCTGTCAAGAGCTACTTAGTATCCTTCATTGATGCTAGTTGTGCTACGCCGTGACCTCATTAGTGTTCTAGGCTCGCGTCTCTAGTCCGGTCTAGCCTAGGACCAGCACAGTACCGTCGTTGAGCGTTTATTCAACATTGCATCTTTGAATTGATTATTGCTAATCTTTTGCTACCATATATAGCCAACCCAGCTCCACATATTTCTACACCGTGTATACGTACGCTCCCCTGGCAATCGCTTTACTCAATATTCGGAGTTACTTGACACCGCTGGTTGCCGATCACCGCCTGCTGCATGGTAAGAATTTGTAAGACATTGATATTTGCTTTACTGTGAGCGTTTTACCACCACATCCTAGTAGTTATAGGAACAATATTTTTGGGTTTTGTTTCTTGTTCTACTAATCATGACAGGATCCAGAGTCAATTCATGGGCTTTGTCGATCGCGGGAGACGTGCCACCTTGTGAGGACATCAATACAATTGTTACACCCACAGCCCCTGCTGCTATACATACTGGACCAATTACTAGAGCTCGTGCATGCCAACTAAATTACCAGGTACTTTCGTTTCTTGGTAATGATTTTAATGTTCATGAGAATATGATGCTGCCTAAATTGGATACATTTGTTTTGATTACAAATGAAGGGCCTAGCTTGGAGAAGGATGAACATTGGAGCAAGAACAACCATGGAGATGATGGAATGCGCAAGGGGAACAAGAACGGAGTTACAAGTGATGATTTCAGGACTTTGAAGCCACCATAATGGGTGCATGAAGCCTTGGACGAAATATACAAGATGCCACTTCATAAATTTCGTCCCGAGGCTATTTTAGGTGCTGCGTCACCTTATTATTGGGCCAGGCCCATGTAATTTCGAAATACATAAGTATAGGCTATTTTTAGAGTCCGTATGTGTGGGGAAACAAGAGATAGGGTTGATTTCGGACCCCTCCACCAAGGGCCACGAAATTCCCCCCCTCTTCCTCCATATATACAGCCCTTAGGGCATCGTTTAGACTTTGGGTTTTGTTTAGATTAAAAGTTCGCCATAGCTGCAACTTCGCGTACTTCGTTTGTGTTCAACGACCAGACAAAGGCGTCACAGAACCCCACCTTGATCAATAAAGCTTTCATCTTATATTCGCACTATCCAGATTGCAATCTTAGTTTCTTGCTTGTTCTTCGTTTGCTCGCAGGAAACAGACCCTCGTGGTCAGGTTGATCGTGCTCCGGCGTGGTCAATAACCTCTCGGAGTTGGTTTAGCGATTGCTAAGGCGCGACGTCCTCGCACGTTCGTAGTCGGATCGTCAAAGTCGACTTCCACCAAAGCGAAATCCACCATCTCATCGAAAGACGGGACACCTTTGCCTCTATCAATAAGACTTTTGAGCTTGAATGTGATGCTAGTGGAATTGGATTAGGAGGAGTGTTATTACAAGATGGCAAACCTGTTGCATACTTTTCTGAAAAATTGAGTGGGCCTAGTCTGAATTATTCTACTTATGATAAAGAATTATATGATCTTGTTCGGACTTTAGAAACATGGCAACATTATTTATGGCCCAAAGAATTTGTTATACATTCTGATCATGAATCTTTGAAACATATTAAAAGTCAAGCTAAACTGAATCGTAGACATGCTAAATGGGTTGAATTCATTGAGACTTTCCCTTATGTCATTAAACACAAGAAGGGAAAAGAAAATGTTATTGCTGATGCATTGTCTCGTCGCTATACTATGCTTTCACAACTTGACTTCAAAATATTTGGTTTGGAGACCATCAAAGATCAATATGTGCATGATGCTGATTTTAAAGATGTAATGCAGAATTGTAAAGAAGGAAGAATGTGGAACAAGTTTGTCGTTGACGATGGATTTGTGTTTCGTGCTAACAAGCTATGCATTCCAGCTAGCTCCGTTCGTCTTTTGTTGTTGCAGGAAGCGCATGGAGGAGGATTAATGGGACATTTTGGCGTGAAGAAGACGGAGGACGTACTTGCTACACATTTCTTTTGGCCAAAGATGAGACGGGATGTTGAGCGTTTTATTGCTCGATGCACTACATGTCAAAAAGCTAAGTCACGACTCAATCCTCATGGTTTATATATGCCTTTGCCTGTACCTAGTGTTCCTTGGGAGGATATATCTATGGACTTTGTTTTAGGTTTACCTCGAACAAAGAAGGGGAGGGATAGCATATTTGTTGTCGTGGATAGATTCTCGAAAATGGCACACTTTATACCATGTCATAAAAGCGATGATGCTGTTAATGTTGCTGATTTGTTCTTTCGTGAAATTATTCGCTTGCATGGTGTGCCAAATATTATTGTTTCAGATCGTGATACTAAATTTCTTAGCCACTTTTGGAGATGTTTATGGGCTAAGTTGGGGACTAAACTGCTTTTTAGTACTACTTATCACCCCCAAACTGATGGACAAACTGAAGTAGTCAATAGAACGTTGTCTACTATGCTTAGGGCTGTTTTGAAGAATAATAAGAAAATGTGGGAGGAATGCTTGCCTCATATTGAATTTGCTTATAATCGTTCATTGCATTCTACTACTAAGATGTGCCCTTTTGAAGTTGTGTATGGTTTCCTACCTCGTGCACCTATTGATTTGTTGCCTCTTCCATCTTCGGAGAAGGTTAATTTTGATGCTAAACAACGTGCTGAATTGATTTTAAAAATGCATGAGTTAACTAAGGAAAACATTGAGCGTATGAATGCTAAATATAAACTTGCTGGAGATAAGGGTAGAAAACATGTTGTGTTTGCACCTGGAGATCTTGTTTGGTTACATTTGTGATAGAGGCAAAGGTGTCCCGTCTTTCGATGAGATGGTGGATTTCGCTTTGGTGGAAGTCGACTTTGACGATCCGACTACGAACGTGCGAGGACGTCGCGCCTTAGCAATCGCTAAACCAACTCCGAGAGGTTATTGACCACGCCGGAGCACGATCAACCTGACCACGAGGGTCTGTTTCCTGCGAGCAAATGAAGAACAAGCAAGAAACTGAGATTGCAATCTGGATATTGCGAATATAAGATGAAAGCTTTATTGATCAAGGTGGGGTTCTGTGACGCCTTTGTCTGGTCGTTGAACACAAACGAAATACGCGAAGTTGCAGCTATGGCGAACTTTTAATCTAAACAAAACCCAAAGTCTAAACGATGCCCTAAGGGCTGTATATATGGAGGAAGAGGGGGGGAATTTCGTGGCCCTTGGTGGAGGAGTCCGAAATCAACCCTATCTCTTGTTTCCCCACACATACGGACTCTAAAAATAGCCTATACTTATGTATTTCGAAATTACATGGGCCTGGCCCAATAATAAGGTGACGCAGCACCTAAAATAGCCTCGGGACGAAATTTATGAAGTGGCATCTTGTATATTTCGTCCAAGGCTTCATGCACCCATTATGGTGGCTTCAAAGTCCTGAAATCATCACTTGTAACTCCGTTCTTGTTCCCCTTGCGCATGCCATCATCTCCATGCTTGTTCTTGCTCCAATGTTCATCCTTCTCCAAGCTAGGCCCTTCATTTGTAAGCAAAACAAATGTATCCAATTTAGGCAGCATCATATTCTCATGAACATTAGAATCATTACCAAGAAACGAAAGTACCTGGTAATTTAGTTGGCGTGCACGAGCTCTAGTAATTGGTCCAGTATGTATAGCAGCAGGGGCTGTGGGTGTAACAATTGTATTGATGTCCTCATCACTTTGAAAACTGCTATGCGTACGCGTTGGGTTCCACCATATTATCAACGTGAATTGCTTCAAAAATTGCAGCGTTTAAGACAAGGGAAAAATTCTGTAGAAGAATATTATCAGGAATTACAAACTGGCATGATTAGATGTGGTATTGTTGAGGAGAATGAAGCTATGCTTGCACGTTTTCTGGGTGGATTAAATAGAGAGATTCAGACCATTCTAGACTATAAGGAGTATACTAATATCACTCGTTTATTCCATCTTGCTTGTAAAGCTGAACGTGAAGTGCAGGATCGACAAGCATTGGGGCGAACTAACTTTTCTGCAGGCCGACCTTCATCATGGACACCACGTGCATCTTCTACTTCAACTGCACCAGCACCTCCATCCGGTGCCACCTCCAGCCGTGATACAAGAAAACAGGCACAACCACCATTATCTGCCAAGAGCGCACCTGCGGGGCCTGCACAGCGTTCTTCTTCTTCCATGGCATCAACAGGGCACACAAGTGATATTATTTGTCGTCGTTGTAAGGGAGGAGGTCATTATGCGAGGGAATGCAAATCTCCGGGTGTGATGATTGCTACCGCGGATGGTGGATATGAGTCCGCTAGTGACTATGATGAGGAGACATTGGCTCTTATTACACGTGAAGAACATGGTGGAGATGATTCTGATCATGAGACGCAATACATGGCTCCTGAAGACGCTGACAGGTATGAATGTTTAGTTGCTCAACGTGTTTTGAGTGTGCAGGTCACACAAGCTGAGCAAAATCAGAGGCACAATTTGTTCCATACCAAGGGAGTTGTGAAGGAACGTTCTGTGCGCGTCATAATAGACGGAGGGAGCTGCAACAACTTGGCTAGCATGGAGATGGTGGAGAAGCTTTCTCTCACCACAAGACCACATCCACATCCTTACTACATCCAATGGTTCAACAACAGCGGCAAGGTTAAGGTAACACGTACTGTTCGTGTGCATTTTAGTATCTCTACATATGCTGATTATGTTGATTGTGATGTGGTACCTATGCAAGCTTGTTCCTTATTACTTGGTAGACCATGGCAATTTGATAAAAATTCTGTACACCATGGTAGAAACAATCACTATACTCTTGTTCATAAGGATAAAAATATTACTTTGCTTCCTATGACTCCTGATTCCATTTTGAAAGATGATATTAATAGAGCTAATAAAGCACAACAGGAGAAGAGTAAGAGTGAAAATCAGATTGTGGCAAAAGAATTTGAGCAACAAATGAAGCCTAATAATAAGCCATCTAGTGTTGCTTCTGAAATTAAATTGAAAAGTGCATGTTTATTTGCCACCAAATCTGATATTGATGAGCTAGATTTCAGCAAATCTGTTTGCTATGCTTTTGTGTGCAAAGAGGCATTATTTTCATTCGAGGACGTGCCTTCCTCTTTGCCTCCTGCTGTCACTAACATTTTGCAGGAGTTCGCTGACGTCTTTCCACAAGACGTGCCACCGGGATTACCGCCTATTCGAGGGATTGAGCATCAAATTGACTTAATTCCCGGTGCTTCACTGCCAAACCGTGCACCATACCGTACCAATCCAGAGGAGACGAAGGAGATTATGCGTCAAGTACAAGAGCTGCTCGACAAAGGTTATATACGCGAATCCCTTAGTCCTTGTGCTGTTCCTATTATTCTAGTGCCGAAAAAGGATGGTACATCACGTATGTGTGTTGATTGTAGAGGCATTAATAATATTACTATTCATTATCGTCATCCTATTCCTAGGCTAGATGATATGCTTGATGAATTGAGTGGCTCTACAATATTCTCCAAAGTTGATTTGCGTAGTGGATACCATCAAATTCGTATGCAATTGGGAGATGAATGGAAAACAGCATTTAAAACTAAGTTTGGATTATATGAGTGGTTAGTCATGCCTTTTGGGTTAACTAATGCGCCTAGTACTTTCATGAGACTAATGAACGAAGTTTTACGTGCTTTCATTGGACGATTTGTGGTAGTCTATTTTGATGATATACTGATTTATAGCAGATCTTTGGAAGAACATTTGGAACATTTACGTGCTGTTTTTATTGCTCTACGTGATGCACGTTTGTTTGGTAACCTTGGGAAGTGCACCTTTTGCACCGACCGAGTATCTTTTCTTGGCTATGTTGTTACTCCACAGGGAATTGAAGTTGACAAAGCCAAGATTGAAGCTATTGAGAGTTGGCCGCAGCCCAAAACGGTCACACAAGTGAGGAGTTTTCTTGGCCTCGCTAGATTCTATAGGCGTTTTGTGAGAGATTTCAGCACCATTGCTGCACCTCTCAACGAGCTTACAAAGAAGGATGTGCCTTTTGTTTGGGGTACCGCACAGGAAGAAGCCTTCACGGTATTGAAAGATAAGTTGACACATGCTCCTTTACTCCAACTTCCTGATTTTAATAAGACTTTTGAGCTTGAATGTGATGCTAGTGGAATTGGATTAGGAGGTGTGTTATTACAAGATGGCAAACCTGTTGCATACTTTTCTGAAAACTTGAGTGGGCCTAGTCTGAATTATTCTAGTTATGATAAAGAATTATATGCTCTTGTTCGGACTTTAGAAACATGGCAACATTATTTATGGCCCAAAGAATTTGTTATACATTCTGATCATGAATCTTTGAAACATATTAAAAGTCAAGCTAAACTGAATCGTAGACATGCTAAATGGGTAGAATTCATTGAGACTTTCCCTTATGTCTTTAAACACAAGAAGGGAAAAGAAAATGTTATTGCTGATGCATTGTCTCGTCGCTATACTATGCTTTCACAACTTGACTTCAAAATATTTGGTTTGGAGACCATCAAAGATCAATATGTGCATGATGCTGATTTTAAAGATGTAATGCAGAATTGTATAGAAGGTAGAATGTGGAACAAGTTTGTCGTTAACGATGGATTTGTGTTTCGTGCTAACAAGCTATGCATTCCAGCTAGCTCCGTTCGTCTTTTGTTGTTGCAGGAGGCGCATGGAGGAGGATTAATGGGACACTTTGGCGTGAAGAAGACGGAGGACATACTTGCTACACATTTCTTTTGGCCAAAGATGAGACGGGATGTTGAGCGTTTTATTGCTCGATGCACTACATGTCAAAAAGCTAAGTCACGACTCAATCCTCATGGTTTATATATGCCTTTGCCTGTACCTAGTGTTCCTTGGGAGGATATATCTATGGACTTTGTTTTAGGTTTACCTCGAACAAAGAAGGGGAGGGATAGCATATTTGTTGTCGTGGATAGATTCTCGAAAATGGCACACTTTATACCATGTCATAAAAGCGATGATGCTGTTAATGTTGCTGATTTGTTCTTTCGTGAAATTATTCGCTTGCATGGTGTGCCAAATATTATTGTTTCAGATCGTGATACTAAATTTCTTAGCCACTTTTGGAGATGTTTATGGGCTAAGTTGGGGACTAAACTGCTTTTTAGTACTACTTATCACCCCCAAACTGATGGACAAACTGAAGTAGTCAATAGAACGTTGTCTACTATGCTTAGGGCTGTTTTGAAGAATAATAAGAAAATGTGGGAGGAATGCTTGCCTCATATTGAATTTGCTTATAATCGTTCATTGCATTCTACTACTAAGATGTGCCCTTTTGAAGTTGTGTATGGTTTCCTACCTCGTGCACCTATTGATTTGTTGCCTCTTCCATCTTCGGAGAAGGTTAATTTTGATGCTAAACAACGTGCTGAATTGATTTTAAAAATGCATGAGTTAACTAAGGAAAACATTGAGCGTATGAATGCTAAATATAAACTTGCTGGAGATAAGGGTAGAAAACATGTTGTGTTTGCACCTGGAGATCTTGTTTGGTTACATTTGCGTAAGGATAGATTTCCTGATTTGCGCAAATCAAAGCTCCGTTTAGGCCCAAAATGGGTGCATGAAGCCTTGGACGAAATATACAAGATGCCACTTCATAAATTTCGTCCCGAGGCTATTTTAGGTGCTGCGTCACCTTATTATTGGGCCAGGCCCATGTAATTTCGAAATACATAAGTATAGGCTATTTTTAGAGTCCGTATGTGTGGGGAAACAAGAGATAGGGTTGATTTCGGACTCCTCCACCAAGGGCCACGAAATTCCCCCCTCTTCCTCCATATATACAGCCCTTAGGGCATCGTTTAGACTTTGGGTTTTGTTTAGATTAAAAGTTCGCCATAGCTGCAACTTCGCGTACTTCGTTTGTGTTCAACGACCAGACAAAGGCGTCACAGAACCCCACCTTGATCAATAAAGCTTTCATCTTATATTCGCAATATCCAGATTGCAATCTTAGTTTCTTGCTTGTTCTTCGTTTGCTCGCAGGAAACAGACCCTCGTGGTCAGGTTGATCGTGCTCCGGCGTGGTCAATAACCTCTCGGAGTTGGTTTAGCGATTGCTAAGGCGCGACGTCCTCGCACGTTCGTAGTCGGATCGTCAAAGTCGACTCCCACCAAAGCGAAATCCACCATCTCATCGAAAGACGGGACACCTTTGCCTCTATCAGACGAGTTGCTGCTGCTGTTTGTGCTTTCACTAGTTTTGCATGTGTATGGTGGTCTGAACATTGTAGATTATATCCTATTCCAACTACTTGGGCTGCTTTGAAAACTGCTATGCGTACGCGTTGGGTTCCACCATATTATCAACGTGAATTGCTTCAAAAATTGCAGCGTTTAAGACAAGGAAAAAATTCTGTAGAAGAATATTATCAGGAATTACAAACTGGCATGATTAGATGTGGTATTGTTGAGGAGAATGAAGCTATGCTTGCACGTTTTCTGGGTGGATTAAATAGAGAGATTCAGACCATTCTAGACTATAAGGAGTATACTAATATCACTCGTTTATTCCATCTTGCTTGTAAAGCTGAACGTGAAGTGCAGGATCGACAAGCATTGGGGCGAACTAACTTTTCTGCAGGCCGACCTTCATCATGGACACCACGTGCATCTTCTACTTCAACTGCACCAGCACCTCCATCCGGTGCCACCTCCAGCCGTGATACAAGAAAACAGGCACAACCACCATTATCTGCCAAGAGCGCACCTGCGGGGCCTGCACAGCGTTCTTCTTCTTCCATGGCATCAACAGGGCACACAAGTGATATTATTTGTCGTCGTTGTAAGGGAGGAGGTCATTATGCGAGGGAATGCAAATCTCCGGGTGTGATGATTGCTACCGCGGATGGTGGATATGAGTCCGCTAGTGACTATGATGAGGAGACATTGGCTCTTATTACACGTGAAGAACATGGTGGAGATGATTCTGATCATGAGACGCAATACATGGCTCCTGAAGACGCTGACAGGTATGAATGTTTAGTTGCTCAACGTGTTTTGAGTGTGCAGGTCACACAAGCTGAGCAAAATCAGAGGCACAATTTGTTCCATACCAAGGGAGTTGTGAAGGAACGTTCTGTGCGCGTCATAATAGACGGAGGGAGCTGCAACAACTTGGCTAGCATGGAGATGGTGGAGAAGCTTTCTCTCACCACAAGACCACATCCACATCCTTACTACATCCAATGGTTCAACAACAGCGGCAAGGTTAAGGTAACACGTACTGTTCGTGTGCATTTTAGTATCTCTACATATGCTGATTATGTTGATTGTGATGTGGTACCTATGCAAGCTTGTTCCTTATTACTTGGTAGACCATGGCAATTTGATAAAAATTCTGTACACCATGGTAGAAACAATCACTATACTCTTGTTCATAAGGATAAAAATATTACTTTGCTTCCTATGACTCCTGATTCCATTTTGAAAGATGATATTAATATAGCTAATAAAGCACAACAGGAGAAGAATAAGAGTGAAAATCAGATTGTGGCAAAAGAATTTGAGCAACAAATGAAGCCTAATAATAAACCATCTAGTGTTGCTTCTGAAATTAAATTGAAAAGTGCATGTTTATTTGCCACCAAATCTGATATTGATGAGCTAGATTTCAGCAAATCTGTTTGCTATGCTTTTGTGTGCAAAGAGGCATTATTTTCATTCGAGGACGTGCCTTCCTCTTTGCCTCCTGCTGTCACTAACATTTTGCAGGAGTTCGCTGACGTTTTTCCACAAGACGTTCCACCGGGATTACCGCCTATTCGAGGGATTGAGCATCAGATTGACTTAATTCCCGGTGCTTCACTGCCAAACCGTGCACCATACCGTACCAATCCAGAGGAGACGAAGGAGATTATGCGTCAAGTACAAGGGCTTCTCGACAAAGGTTATATACGCGAATCCCTTAGTCCTTGTGCTGTTCCTATTATTCTAGTGCCGAAAAAGGATGGTACATCACGTATGTGTGTTGATTGTAGAGGCATTAATAATATTACTATTCGTTATCGTCATCCTATTCCTAGGCTAGATGATATGCTTGATGAATTGAGTGGCTCTACAATATTCTCCAAAGTTGATTTGCGTAGTGGCTATGATGAGGACATCAATACAATTGTGACACCCACAGCCCCTGCTGCTATACATACTGGACCAATTACTAGAGCTCGTGCACGCCAACTAAATTACCAGGTACTTTCGTTTCTTGGTAATGATTCTAATGTTCATGAGAATATGATGCTGCCTAAATTGGATACATTTGTTTTGCTTACAAATGAAGGGCCTAGCTTGGAGAAGGATGAACATTGGAGCAAGAACAAGCATGGAGATGATGGCATGCGCAAGGGGAACAAGAATGGAGTTACAAGTGATGATTTCAGGACTTTGAAGCCACCATAATGGGTGCATGAAGCCTTGGACGAAATATACAAGATGCCACTTCATAAATTTCGTCCCGAGGCTATTTTAGGTGCTGCGTCACCTTATTATTGGGCCAGGCCCATGTAATTTCGAAATACATAAGTATAGGCTATTTTTAGAGTCCGTATGTGTGGGGAAACAAGAGATAGGGTTGATTTCGGACTCCTCCACCAAGGGCCACGAAATCCCCCCCCCCCTCTTCCTCCATATATACAGCCCTTAGGGCATTGTTTAGACTTTGGGTTTTGTTTAGATTAAAAGTTCGCCATAGCTGCAACTTCGCGTACTTCGTTTGTGTTCAACGACCAGACAAAGGCGTCACAGAACCCCACCTTGATCAATAAAGCTTTCATCTTATATTCGCAATATCCAGATTGCAATCTCAGTTTCTTGCTTGTTCTTCGTTTGCTCGCAGGAAACAGACCCTCGTGGTCAGGTTGATCGTGCTCCGGCGTGGTCAATAACCTCTCGGAGTTGGTTTAGCGATTGCTAAGGCGCGACGTCCTCGCACGTTCGTAGTCGGATCGTCAAAGTCGACTTCCACCAAACCGAAATCCACCATCTCATCGAAAGACGGGACACCTTTGCCTCTATCACCACCACCTTTGCAAATACCACAACCGTCACGAGAGGTGCACAAACATCCAAATGCACATGATCAGGTTAATGTATCTATACCACCATTTAATGGCCGTTTTAAACCTGGTTTATATATTGAATGGGGGTTCACATAAAAAATATATTTGCTTCCCATAATTTCAATGAACATAAAAAGGTTAAGGTTGCGGTTGGTTCTTTCACTGGTAGCTTTGGTTTGGTGGAGTGAATATTGTCGGTTACACCCTGATTATATACCTACTACTTGGGATGATTTGAAACTTGCCACGCGACATACTTTCGTCCCTGCTTATTATACTCGTGACATGATTAAGAAGTTGCAACACTTAAAACAAGGTAGTGAAACTGTAACAAAATATTATGATGATTTACAAACTACCTTGTTGCATTCCTCTTTAGAAGAAAGTGAAGATGATTTTATGGATAGATTTTGGGGAGGATTAAACTGTGATATTCAAGAGATACTAATTCATGAAGAGTGTTATCCTATGGACCATTTGTTTCATCTTGCTTGCAAAGCTGAACAGGAAATAAAACGACGTGTTGGCCACGAGGAGAACAAGCGCACGGTGCACATTCCAAGAGTTGATATGATTGTTCCTTCAACTACTAGGCATACTATGACAACCACATCCGTTGTTGTCAGGACTACATCACCTCCACCATGTGACACATCGCCCCTGAGAGTGGCTACATCATCTGAGTTGATCATAAGAGGTAATGACAAAGGTACTGATCTTCCATCTCTACATGAGAATGATGAATGCCTTGTCAATTTGAATGCACCATCTGATGAGCTACCCACTACTTTGATCACACCACCTATTTTAGAGGACTACGTTGATAATTTGACTTTGCCATGTGATCAAACAACTGAAATACCAACAATTTTGAGTGCACCCATTGAATTAACTATTGATGCAAAAGAACCAATGTTTAATCATTTTGATATGACCTCTAATCTTGGTGATGATTCTGTGTTGAATGACTTATTGCATGTTTGCGTATTTAAGCATGTTGTAGCATGTAAATTTGATGCAAGTAAGGTTTATTCACCAATGTTGGGATGGTTTTGTCAATCTTTTGAAATGAATAAGAGCTTCACTTATATGTGCAAACTGAGTTGCAATATTTTCATGCCTTCTACTTCTTGTGCTAATTTTTTGGCTTTAGATTTTATGAACTATGCAAGTTACTCATCTATTCATGTGTCATATATGCAAAAATCAAGGGAAGTAAAAATGGATGACATATACATATACAACATGTACACCTTGTCTCTTTTGTTAGCCACATTTCAGATTAAGCAACGCCGAGGACGGCTTTATTTTCAAGAAGGGGAGGATGATGAGGACATGACTACCTTGGATATGACCAAAAATATTGCATATATGCATATTTGTCAGGTGATTTCTAGTGCAAACTATTCAATAATCTATTTATGTTATCCAGAACAAAAATACTTCACACACTTTTGTGTTTTGTCTAATTGCAGGTGTATGGGACATTTGTACAATCCACATATGAAGATAAGGAAGAAAGATATGTTTATTTGCTGTCCAAAAAGTTCTCTCACGTCACTTTTGGCCCAAGAGAAGATAGAGTCCAAGTCTCTCACGTTCTGGATTCAGATTCGGACTGCACAGACACACCTGACTCAAAACGCACACAAGTTTTTCATACGGACTCCGAATTGGGTGATTCTTTTTATTGTTGGAAACTAGATTTCGTGCACTTTCCAACCCAATTGGAATCACCTTCAAATTCGTCCGGAGCGTTGAGTTGTGGACGAAACAATCTGATGCTGCAGCAGAATCCGAGTCAAACTACAAGTCCAAAGGTGTTACATCACCTCCACTTGGGCCCATTGGCCTTGTACGACCTAGATTTAGTTTTAGGCTGCCTTGGGACGTCCTCCCACCTCCTTGGCCGCCACCCCTTGCTCCTATATAAGTAGATCCATCTAGTAGCTTTTCCTTGGGTTTTGTTTAGATTAAAAGTTCGCCATAGCTACAACTTCGCGTACTTCGTTTGTGTTCAACGACCAGACAAAGGCGTCACAGAACCCCATCTTGATCAATAAAGCTTTCATCTTATATTCGCAATATCCAGATTGCAATCTCAGTTTCTTGCTTGTTCTTCGTTTGCTCGCAGGAAACAGGCCCTCGTGGTCAGGTTGATCGTGCTCCGGCGTGGTCAATAACCTCTCGGAGTTGGTTTAGCGATTGCTAAGGCGCGACGTCCTCGCACGTTCGTAGTCGGATCGTCAAAGTCGACTTCCATCAAAGCGAAATCCACCATCTCATCGAAAGACGGGACACCTTTGCCTCTATCAATCGACCTGCAGAAAAGGTATCTCGCGCCGATGCTTGTTGATCATGCACTTCACATTCAGCTTTACAAGCAAGATGGAATAAACGAGTGATATTATTATACTCCTTATACTCTACGATGGTCTGAATCTCTCTATTTAATCCACCCATAAAACGTGCAAGCGTAGCTTCATTCTCCTCAATAATACCACATCTAATCATGCCAGTTTGTGATTCCTGATAATATTCTTCTATGGAATTTTTTCCTTGTCTTAAACGCTGCAATTTTTGAAGTAATCCACGTTGATAATATGGTGAAACCCAACGAGTACGCATAGCAGTTTTCAAAGCAGCCCAAGTAGCTGGAATAGGATATAATCTACAATGCTCAAACCACCAAACACATGCAAAACTAGTGAATGCACAAACAGCAGCAGGAACACGTCTCTCCTTGGGATATTGTAAACATGTAAATCGTTGTTCAGTTTCTAACTCCCAAGTAAGATATATATCAGGAACATATCTACCCTCAAATGGTGGAATATTCAATTTTTGTTTAGGGAGATGGTCATGATCTCGTACCTGAGGGTGAGCCCTATCATTGCCATTATTTGCATGTGGACGACCTGGTGGTTGCTGTGCTGGTGGTGGCACGTAGTTCTGATTTTGATCAACCTCATCCTCGTAATCTCTAGCAATATACTGGACATCAATACCATTGTTACACCCACAGTCCAGTATATGTAACAGTAGGGACTGTGGGTGTAACAATGGTATTGATGTCCAGTATATTGCTAGAGATTATGAGGATGAGGTTGATCAAAATCAGAAATACGTGCCACCACCAGCACAGCAACCACCAGGTCGTCCACATGCAAATAATGGCAATGGTAGGGCTCACCCTCAGGTACGAGATCATGACCATCTCCCTAAACTAAAATTGAATATTCCACCATTTGAGGGTAGATATGTTCCTGATATATATCTTACTTGGGAGTTAGAAACTGAACAACGATTTACATGTTTACAATATCCCGAGGAGAGACGTGTTCCTGCTGCTGTTTGTGCTTTCACTAGTTTTGCATGTGTTTGGTGGTCTGAGCATTGTAGATTATATCCTATTCCGGCTACTTGGGCTGCTTTGAAAACTGCTATGCGTACTCGTTGGGTTCCACCATATTATCAACGTGAATTACTTAAAAATTGCAGCGCTTAAGACAGGGAAAAAATTCTGTAGAAGAATATTATCAGGAATTACAAACTGGCATGATTAGATGTGGTATTGTTGAGGAGAATGAAGCTATGCTTGCACGTTTTATGGGTGGATTAAATAGAGAGATTCAGACGATTCTAGAGTATAAGGAGTATACTAATATCACTCGTTTATTCCATCTTGCTTGTAAAGCTGAACGTGAAGTGCAGGATCGACAGGCATTGGCGCGGACTAACTTTTCTGCAGGTCGACCTTCATCATGGACACCACGTGCATCATCTACTTCCACACGTTCTGCTACACCGGCACCTCCATCGGCCGCCACCTCCAACCGTGATACAATAAAGCAAGCACAATCACCACTATCTGCCAAGAACACACCTTCTTGATAGAGGCGGGGTCTCCCGATCTTTCGATGAGATGATAACTATCGATTTGGTGGAGACGACTTTGACGATCCGACTACAAACGTGCACGACGTTGCGCCTTAGCAATCGCTAAACCAATCTCCTGAGGTTACTGACGACGCCGGAAGCACGGTCAGCCTGACCACGAAGGTCTATTCCTGCAAGCAATCGAAGAACGAGCAAGAATATGATAAAGCAATCTGAATATTGCAAGTATATATGAGGTATTGATAATGGCGGGGATCCGAAAGCGGTCTTGGTCTGGTCGTTGGACACAAACGAAGTACACGAAGTTGCAATGGCTAACTTTTAACTAAACAAATCCCAAGGAAAAGCTACTAGATGGATCTACTTATATAGGAGCAAGGGGTGGCGGCCAAGGAGGTGGGAGGACGTCCCAAGGCAGCCTAAAACTAAATCTAGGTCGTACAAGGCCAATGGGCCCAAGTGGAGGTGATGTAACACCTTTGGACTTGTAGTTTGACTCGGATTCTGCTGCAGCATCAGATTGTTTCGTCCACAACTCAACGCTCCGGACGAATTTGAAGGTGATTCCAATTGGGTTGGAAAGTGCACGAAATCTAGTTTCCAAAATAAAAAGAATCACCCAATTCGGAGTCCGTATGAAAACCTTGTGTGCGTTTTGAGTCAGGTATGTCTGTGCAGTCCGAATCTGAATCCAGAACGTGAGAGACTTGGACTCTATCTTCTCTTGGGCCAAAAGTGACGTGAGAGAACTTTTTGGACAGCAAATAAACATCTCTTTCTTCCTTAGCTTCATATGTGGATTGTACAAATGTCCCATACACCTGCAATTAGACAAAACACAAAAAGTGTGTGAAGTATTTTTGTTCTGGATAACATAAATAGATTATTGAATAGTTTGCACTAGAAATCACCTGACAAATATGCATATATGCAATATTTTTGGTCATATCCAAGGTATTCATGTCCTCATCATCCTCCCCTTCTTGAAAATAAAGCCGTCCTCGGCGTTGCTTAATCTGAAATGTGGCTAACAAAAGAGACAAGGTGTACATGTTGTATATGTATATGTCATCCATTTTTACTTCCCTTGATTTTTGCATATATGACACATGAATAGATGAGTAACTTGCATAGTTCATAAAATCTAAAGCCAAAAAATTAGCACAAGAAGTAGAAGGCATGAAAATATTGCAACTCAGTTTGCACATATAAGTGAAGCTCTTATTCATTTCAAAAGATTGACAATGTTCATCATTAAACCATCCCAACATTGGTGAATAAACCTTACTTGCATCAAATTTACATGCTACAACATGCTTAAATAAGCAAACATGAAATAAGTCATTCAACACAGAATCATCACCAAGATTAGAGGTCATATCAAAATGATTAAACATTGGTTCTTTTGCATCAATAGTTAATTCAATGGGTGCACTCAAAATTGTTGGTATTTCAGTTGTTTGATCACATGGCAAAGTCAAATTATCAACGTAGTCCTCTAAAATAGGTGGTGTGATCAAAGTAGTGGGTAGCTCATCAGATGGTGCATTCAAATTGACAAGGCATTCATCATTCTCATGTAGAGATGGAAGATCAGTACCTTTGTCATTACCTCTTATGATCAACTCAGATGATGTAGCCACTCTCGGGGGCGATGTGTCACATGGTGGAGGTGATGTAGTCCTGACAACAACGGATGTGGTTGTTATAGTATGCCTAGTAGTTGAAGGAACAATCATATCAACTCTTGGAATGTGCACCATGCGCTTGTTCTCCTCGTGGCCAACACGTTGTTTTATTTCCTGTTCAGCTTTGCAAGCAAGATGAAATAAATGGTCCATAGGATAACACTCTTCATGAATTAGTATCTCTTGAATATCACGGTTTAATCCTCCCCAAAATCTATCCATAAAATCATCTTCACTTTCTTCTAAAGAGGAATGCAACAAGGTAGTTTGTAAATCATCATAATATTTTGTTACAGTTTCACTACCTTGTTTTAAGTATTGCAACTTCTTAATCATGTCACGAGTATAATAAGCAGGGACGAAAGTATGTCGCATGGCAAGTTTCAAATCATCCCAAGTAGTAGGTATATAATCAGGGTGTAACCGACAATATTCACTCCACCAAACCAAAGCATAACCAGTGAAAGAACCAACCGCAACCTTAACCTTTTTATGTTCATCGAAATTATGGGAAGCAAATATATTTTTTATGTCGAACTCCCATTCAATATATAAAGCAGGTTTAAAACGGCCATTAAATGGTGGTATAGATAAATTAACCTGATCATGTGCATTTGGATGTTTGTGCACCTCTCGTGACGGTTGTGGTATTTGCAAAGGTGGTGGCACGTCTCCCGCGATCGACAAAGCCCATGAATTGACTCTGGATCCTGTCATGATTAGTAGAACAAGAAACAAAACCCAAAAATAATGTTCCTATAACTACTAGGAGGTGGTGGTAAAACGCTCACAGTAAAGCAAATATCAATGTCTTACAAGTTCTTACCATGCAGCAGGCGGTGATCGGCAACCAGCGGTGTCAAGTAACTCCGAATATTGAGTAAAGCGATTGCCAGGGGAGCGTACGTATACACGGTGTAGAAATATGTGGAGCTGGGTTGGCTATATATGGTAGCAAAAGATTAGCAATAATCAATTCAAAGATGCAATGTTGAATAAACGCTCAACGACGGTACTGTGCTGGTCCTAGGCTAGACCGGACTAGAGACGCGAGCCTAGAACACTAATGAGGTCACGGCGTAGCACAACTAGCATCAATGAAGGATACTAAGTAGCTCTTGACAGCAAGATATAAGTGAAGATCACAACGGCAGTGAAGATAATGATGAAAAACAACTGCCAAGCAGGATATACAACAACTCTCGAGTGTCCCGATAGAGGCGGGGGTGTCCCGATCTTTCGGTGAGATGATAACTATCGAGTTGGTGGAGACGACTTTGACGATCCGACTACAAACGTGCACGACGTTGCGCCTTAGCAATCGCTAAACCAATCTCCTGAGGTTACTGACGATGCCGGAAGCACGGTCAGCCTGACCACGAAGGTCTATTCCTGCAAGCAATCGAAGAACGAGCAAGAATATGATAAAGCAATCTGAATATTGCAAATATATATGAGGTATTGATAATGGTGGGGATGTGTAAGCGGTCTTGGTCTGGTCGTTGGACACAAACGAAGTACACGAAGTTGCAATGGCTAACTTTTAACTAAACAAATCCCAAGGAAAAGCTACTAGATGGATCTACTTATATAGGAGCAAGGGGTGGCGGCCAAGGAGGTGGGAGGACGTCCCAAGGCAGCCTAAAACTAAATCTAGGTCGTACAAGGCCAATGGGCCCAAGTGGAGGTGATGTAACACCTTTGGACTTGTAGTTTGACTCGGATTCTGCTGCAGCATCAGATTGTTTCGTCCACAACTCAACGCTCCGGACGAATTTGAAGGTGATTCCAATTGGGTTGGAAAGTGCGCGAAATCTAGTTTCCAACAAAAAAAGAATCACCCAATTCGGAGTCCGTATGAAAAACTTGTGTGCGTTTTGAGTCAGGTATGTCTGTGCAGTCCGAATCTGAATCCAGAACGTGAGAGACTTGGACTCTATCTTCTCTTGGGCCAAAAGTGACGTGAGAGAACTTTTTGAACAGCAAATAAACATCTCATTCTTCCTTATCTTCATATGTGGATTGTACAAATGTCCCATACACCTGCAATTAGACAAAACACAAAAGTGTGTGAAGTATTTTTGTTCTGGATAACATAAATAGATTATTGAATAGTTTGCACTAGAAATCACCTGACAAATATGCATATATGCAATATTTTTGGTCATATCCAAGGTAGTCATGTCCTCATCATCCTCCCCTTCTTGAAAATAAAGCCTTCCTCGGCGTTGCTTAATCTGAAATGTGGCTAACAAAAGAGACAAGGTGTACATGTTGTATATGTATATGTCATCCATTTTTACTTCCCTTGATTTTTGCATATATGACACATGAATAGATGAGTAACTTGCATAGTTCATAAAATCTAAAGCCAAAAAATTAGCACAAGAAGTAGAAGGCATGAAAATATTGCAACTCAGTTTGCACATATAAGTGAAGCTCTTATTCATTTCAAAAGATTGACAATGTTCATCATTAAACCATCCCAACATTGGTGAATAAACCTTACTTGCATCAAATTTACATGCTACAACATGCTTAAATAAGCAAACATGCAATAAGTCATTTAACACAGAATCATCACCAAGATTAGAGGTCATATCAAAATGATTAAACATTGGTTCTTTTGCATCAATAGTTAATTCAATGGGTGCACTCAAAATTGTTGGTATTTCAGTTGTTTGATCACATGGCAAAGTCAAATTATCAACGTAGTCCTCTAAAATAGGTGGTGTGATCAAAGTAGTGGGTAGCTCATCAGATGGTGCATTCAAATTGATAAGGCATTCATCATTCTCATGTAGAGATGGAAGATCAGTACCTTTGTCATTACCTCTTATGATCAACTCAGATGATGTAGCCACTCTCGGGGGCGATGTGTCACATGGTGGAGGTGATGTAGTCCTGACAACAACGGATGTGGTTGTCATAGTATGCCTAGTAGTTGAAGGAACAATCATATCAACTCTTGGAATGTGCACCGTGCGCTTGTTCTCCTCGTGGCCAACACGTCGTTTTATTTCCTGTTCAGCTTTGCAAGCAAGATGAAACAAATGGTCCATAGGATAACACTCTTCATGAATTAGTATCTATTGAATATCACGGTTTAATCCTCCCCAAAATCTATCCATAAAATCATCTTCACTTTCTTCTAAAGAGGAATGCAACAAGGTAGTTTGTAAATCATCATAATATTTTGTTACAGTTTCACTACCTTGTTTTAAGTGTTGCAACTTCTTAATCATGTCACGAGTATAATAAGCAGGGACGAAAGTATGTCGCATGGCAAGTTTCAAATCATCCCAAGTAGTAGGTATATAATCAGGGTGTAACCGACAATATTCACTCCACCAAACCAAAGCATAACCAGTGAAAGAACCAACCGCAACCTTAACCTTTTTATGTTCATTGAAATTATGGGAAGCAAATATATTTTTTATGTCGAACTCCCATTCAATATATAAAGCAGGTTTAAAACGGCCATTAAATGGTGGTATAGATACATTAACCAGATCATGTGCATTTGGATGTTTGTGCACCTCTCGTGACGGTTGTGGTATTTGCAAAGGTGGTGGCACGTCTCCCGCGATCGACAAAGCCCATGAATTGACTCTGGATCCTGTCATGATTAGTAGAACAAGAAACAAAACCCAAAAATAATGTTCCTATAACTACTAGGATGTGGTGGTAAAACGCTCACAGTAAAGCAAATATCAATGTCTTACAAGTTCTTACCATGCAGCAGGCGGTGATCGGCAACCAGCGGTGTCAAGTAACTCCGAATATTGAGTAAAGCGATTGCCAGGGGAGCGTACGTATACACGGTGTAGAAATATGTGGAGCTGGGTTGGCTATATATGGTAGCAAAAGATTAGCAATAATCAATTCAAAGATGCAATGTTGAATAAACGCTCAACGACGGTACTGTGCTGGTCCTAGGCTGGACCGGACTAGAGATGCGAGCCTAGAACACTAATGAGGTCACGGCGTAGCACAACTAGCATCAATGAAGGATACTAAGTAGCTCTTGACAGCAAGATATAAGTGAAGATCACAACGGCAGTGAAGATAATGATGAAAAACAACTGCCAAGCAGGATATACAACAACTTTGTCTCCAACTTTCCTCTAAAAAAGTTTGTGCCGATTTTTTTGATTTTTTTTCTCCTTTTTTTCTCTGACTTTTTTTTTTCTCTTTTTTTTTCTCTCGTTTTTTTTTCTCCCTCTTTCCAAAACAAACTAGATAAGATGCAAATTGGATCAAGTGAAGATGTGAACGATCTCAACTATTATTATGACAATGAATGGTGGGTAGCACGTGGTGGAAATTGATGGATGGGTGGTGGACAGCGAAGAGATAATGATGCAGCGGTGGCGTGACTAATGTGAACAGAACTCGAAACTCTAAACGAACTAGACACTAAGACCAGCAACTCGACACGACGATGCAACCGATAATTCAACTATGCAAGCAATGAAAAGAAAATTTCAAAGGCTCAGACTGGCTTGGACAAAGGATGAATAGATCTAACACTTTTTTGTGGCTTTTTCTTGGACAATAGGTAAGAAAATAAATCTAATCTAGGAAAACTGGAAATTCTCACCGAGCAACCTGAAAACTGATACCACTTGATAGAGGCGGGGTGTCCCGATCTTTCGATGAGATGATAACTATCGATTTGGTGGAGACGACTTTGACGATCCGACTACAAACGTGCACGACGTTGCGCCTTAGCAATCGCTAAACCAATCTCCTGAGGTTACTGACGACGCCGGAAGCACGGTCAGCCTGACCACGAAGGTCTATTCCTGCAAGCAATCGAAGAACGAGCAAGAATATGATAAAGCAATCTGAATATTGCAAGTATATATGAGGTATTGATAATGGTGGGGATCCGGAAGCGGTCTTGGTCTGGTCGTTGGACACAAACGAAGTACACGAAGTTGCAATGGCTAACTTTTAACTAAACAAATCCCAAGGAAAAGCTACTAGATGGATCTACTTATATAGGAGCAAGGGGTGGCGGCCAAGGAGGTGGGAGGACGTCCCAAGGCAGCCTAAAACTAAATCTAGGTCGTACAAGGCCAATGGGCCCAAGTGGAGGTGATGTAACACCTTTGGACTTGTAGTTTGACTCGGATTCTGCTGCAGCATCAGATTGTTTCGTCCACAACTCAACGCTCCGGACGAATTTGAAGGTGATTCCAATTGGGTTGGAAAGTGCACGAAATCTAGTTTCCGAAATAAAAAGAATCACCCAATTCGGAGTCCGTATGAAAACCTTGTGTGCGTTTTGAGTCAGGTATGTCTGTGCAGTCCGAATCTGAATCCAGAACGTGAGAGACTTGGACTCTATCTTCTCTTGGGCCAAAAGTGACGTGAGAGAACTTTTTGGACAGCAAATAAACATCTCTTTCTTCCTTATCTTCATATGTGGATTGTACAAACGTCCCATACACCTGCAATTAGACAAAACACAAAAAGTGTGTGAAGTATTTTTGTTCTGGATAACATAAATAGATTATTGAATAGTTTGCACTAGAAATCACCTGACAAATATGCATATATGCAATATTTTAGGTCATATCCAAGGTATTCATGTCCTCATCACTTCTGGGCCTGCAAAGAGCTCTTCTTCATCCATGGCATCAACAGGGAAAACACATGATATTATTTGTCGACGTTGCAAGGGTGGAGGTCATTATGCGAGAGAATGCCCATCTGAGCGTGTGATGATTGTTACTGAGGATGGTGGGTATGAGTCCGCTAGTGACTATGATGAGGAGACTTTGGCTCTTATTACACGTGACGAACACGGTGGAGACGATTCTGATCATGAGACGCAATACATGGCTCCTGAAGATGCTGACAGGTATGAATGTTTAGTTGCTCAACGTGTTTTGAGTGTGCAGGTTACACAAGCTGAGAAAAATCAGAGGCATAACTTGTTCCATACAAAGGGAGTTGTGAAGGAACGTTCTGTTCGCGTGATCATAGATGGAGGGAGCTGCAATAACTTGGCTAGCATGGAGATGGTGGAGAAGCTATCTCTCACCACAAGACCACATCCACATCCTTACTACATCCAATGGTTCAACAACAGCGGCAAGGTTAAGGTAACACGTACTGTTCGTGTGCATTTTAGTATCTCTACATATGCTGATTATGTTGATTGTGATGTGGTACCTATGCAAGCATGTTCCTTATTACTTGGTAGACCATGGCAATTTGATAAAAATTCTGTACACCATGGTAGAAACAATCAGTATACTCTTGTTCATAACGATAAAAATATTACTTTGCTTCCTATGACTCCTGATTCCATTTTGAAAGATGATATTAATAGAGCTAATAAAGCAAAACAGGAGACAAATAAGAGTGAAAATCAGATTGTGGCAAAAGAATTTGAGCACCAAATGAAGCCTAATAATAAACCATCTACAGTTGTTTCTGAAATTAAATTGAAAAGTGCATGTTTACTTGCCACCAAATCTGATATTGATGAGCTAGATTTCAGCAAATCTGTTTGCTATGCTTTTGTGTGCAAAGAGGCATTATTTTCATTCGAGGACGTGCCTTCCTCTTTGCCCCCTGCTGTCACTAACATTTTGCAGGAGTTCGCTGACGTCTTTCCACAAGACGTGCCACCGGGATTACCACCTATTCGAGGGATTGAGCATCAAATTGACTTAATTCCCGGTGCTTCGCTACCCAACCGTGCACCATACCGTACCTGATGAGGACATCAATACCATTGTTACACCCACAGCCCCTACTGCTACATATATGGGACCAATTACTAGAGCTCGCGCACGCCAATTAAATTATCAGGTACTTTCGTTTCTTGGTAATGGTTCTAATGTTCATGAGAATATGATGCTGCCTAAATTGGATACATTTGTTTTGCTTACATATGAAGGGCCTAGCTTGGAGAAGGATGAACATTGGAGCAAGAACAAGCATGGAGATGATGCCATGCGCAAGGGGAACAAGAACGGAGTTACAAGTGATGATTTCAGGACTTTGAAGCCACCATAATGGGTGCATGAAGCCTTGGACGAAATATACAAGATGCCACTTCATAAATTTCGTCCCGAGGCTATTATAGGTGCTGCGTCACCTTTTTATTGGGCCAGGCCCATGTAATTTCGAAATACATAAGTATAGGCTATTTTTAGAGTCCGTATGTGTGGGGAAACAAGAGATAGGGTTGATTTCGGACCCCTCCACCAAGGGCCACGAAATTCCCCCTCTCTTCCTCCATATATATAGCCCTTAGGGCACCTTTTAGACTTTGGGTTTTGTTTAGATTAAAGTTCGCCATAGCTGCAACTTCGCGTACTTCGTTTGTGTTCAACGACCAGACAAAGGCGTCACAGAACCCCACCTTGATCAATAAAGCTTTCATCTTATATTCGCAATATCCAGATTGCAATCTTAGTTTCTTGCTTGTTCTTCGTTTGCTCGCAGGAAACAGACCCTTGTGGTCAGGTTGATCGTGCTCCGGCGTGGTCAATAACCTCTCGGAGTTGGTTTAGCGATTGCTGCGCGACGTCCTCGCACGTTCGTAGTCGGATCGTCAAAGTCGACTTCCACCAAAGCGATATCCATCATCTCATCGGAAGACGGGACACCTTTGCCTCTATCAAGTGGTATCAGATTTCCAGGTTGCTCGGTTAGATTTTACAGTTTTTCGTAGTTTGGATCGAGTCTGTTCTTCATACCTACAGTCCACGTAAAAGCCACAAAAAAAATAGGGTTAGTTCATCATATCCGAACCAATCTGAGCCTTTGCATAATCTTTTTAGGGTTTTGCTTTGTTGAATTTGCGGTTGCATCGTCGTGTCTAGTTGCTGGTCTTAGCGTCTAGTCTTTTAGAGTTTCGAGTTCTGGTCATAAGTTGTCACGCCGCCACCGCACCATCATCATCGCCCCTGCCACCTACCACCACCGCTCCGAATCCATATCCATATACCACCACCAATCCGTGCCATATACCACCACCGATCCATATCCATATACTACCACCGCTACCACCACCGCTGCCATATACCACCACCATATATCCACCACCAATCCGAATTCTTGTCATATTCGGTTTGTTTTCGAGATCCATCTAGATTCCGATTCGTGTTTCCTTGCCGGAGTAGGTTTCGGAAAAAAAAGAGTCCGGAAACCACGCTCCGTTTAGGCTTAAAATTTTTCGAAAACGCATTTTTCGAAAAAAATTCTGGCTATCCTATTTTTAGGTGTTTCTGAGTGTTTTGAGACAGTCGCCGTTATAGGAAGTTTTTTTTGACCCGTTTCCAGTTTTTGGGTCCGGGCAGTCGAAAAAAAAAATTGGTCGAAAAAATTTCGGGCCCATCCTGTCAGTTTGAGCTAGGAAGAGTTTTGAGACACTCGCCATTATAGTGATTTTTCGCAAAAAATAAGAGCGAAAAAAAATCCAGAGTGTGCTTTTTCCTTGTTTACGTGCAGCGCCGTGATTTTGTTAGTGTTCTAGGCTCGCGTCTCTAGCACGGTCTAGCCTAGGACCAGCACAGTACCGTCGTTGAGCGTTTATTCAACTTTGCATCTCTGAATTGATTATTGCTGACCCTTTTTGCTACCATATTATAAGCCTTACCAGCTCCACATACATCTACGTCGTGCGTTTGACTCTCCCTGGTAATCGCTCTATCCAAGCTTTGAGAGTTTTTGACTACAACGGTTGCCGATCACCGCCTGCTGCTGGGTAAGAACTGGTAAGAATTTGAGATTTGCTTGACGGATTTGTGACACCCACCAACACCTCTTGTTAGTAGTCTGTAGGATCATATTCTTGTGTGTTTCTATTGCTGCTAACCATGCCAGGATCACAAGCCGACGAGACTGACTGGGAGAACATGACGAATAAGGATTTGCATGATAAATTTCAGCAAATGATGAGTGGACAGGTGCAAGATGTGCTAAACAGATTTGAAGAGGCCATGGAGAAGATAGATGGCATGGAGAAGACGTTCGAAACAAAGCTCGATAACAAGTTTAATGAATTGCTCGCGCCTCTTCCACCACCACCACCCGCTGCACCTAACGCACCTCTCCAACAACAACAACAACGACTACCTCCACGTCGCGAAACAGACCTCCGCCGAGCGAGCCGTGTTCCTCTTGCGTTTGGCCAAACTGTTGGTGCTGCTGTTGATACTTCTGTGGCTCCTGCTGCTGATGCGGAGGAGGATGATTATGTGGGAGATTACGAGGATGAGGTTGCTCAAAATCAGAACTACGTGCAACCACCTGCACCACAACCACCAGGTCGTCTACATGCAAATAATAACAATGGTAGGGCTTTCCCTCAGGTACGAGATCATGACCATCTTCCTAAACTGAAATTGAATATTCCACCTTTCGAGGGTAGATGTGTTCCTGATATATATCTTACTTGGGAGTTAGAAACTGAACAACGATTTACATGTTTACAATATCCCGAGGAGAGACGGGTTGCCGCTGCTGTTTGTGCTTTCACTAGTTTTGCATGTGTATGGTGGTCTGAACATTGTAGATTATATCCTATTCCAACTACTTGGGCTGCTTTGAAAACTGCTATGCGTACTCGTTGGGTTCCACCATATTATCAACGTGAATTGCTTCAAAAATTACAGCGCTTAAGACAAGGAAAAAATTCTGTAGAAGAATATTATCAGGAATTACAAACTGGCATGATTAGATGTGGTATTGTTGAGGAGAATGAAGCTATGCTTGCACGTTTTCTGGGTGGATTAAATAGAGAGATTCAGACCATTCTAGACTATAAGGAGTATACTAATATCACTCGTTTATTCCATCTTGCTTGTAAAGCTGAACGTGAAGTGCAGGATCGACAAGCATTGGCGCGAACTAACTTTTCTGCAGGCCGACCTTCATCATGGACACCGCGTGCATCTTCTACTTCAACTACACCAGCACCTCAATCACGTGCCTCCTCCAGTCGTGATACAAGAAAACAGGCATAACCACCATTATCTGCCAAGAGCGCACCTGCTGGGCCTGCACAGAGTTCTTCTTCTTCCATGGCATCAACAGGGCACACAAGTGATATTATTTGTCGTCGTTGTAAGGGAGGAGGTCATTATGCGAGAGAATGCAAATCTCCGCGTGTGATGATTGCTACCGCGGATGGTGGATATGAGTCCGCTAGTGACTATGATGAGGAGACTTTGGCTCTTATTACACGTGACGAACACGGTGGAGACGATTCTGATCATGAGACGCAATACATGGCTCCTGAAGATGCTGACAGGTATGAATGTTTAGTTGCTCAACGTGTTTTGAGTGTGCAGGTTACACAAGCTGAGCAAAATCAGAGGCATAATTTGTTCCATACAAAGGGAGTTGTGAAGGAACGTTCTGTTCGCGTGATCATAGATGGAGGGAGCTGCAATAACTTCGCTAGAATGGAGATGGTGGAGAAGCTATCTCTCACCACAAGACCACATCCACATCCTTACTACATCCAATGGTTCAACAACAGCGGCAAGGTTAAGGTAACACGTACTGTTCGTGTGCATTTTAGTATCTCTACATATGCTGATTATGTTGATTGTGATGTGGTACCTATGCAAGCATGTTCCTTATTACTTGGTAGACCATGGCAATTTGATAAAAATTCTGTACACCATGGTAGAAACAATCAGTATACTCTTGTTCATAACGATAAAAATATTACTTTGCTTCCTATGACTCCTGATTCCATTTTGAAAGATGATATTAATAGAGCTAATAAAGCAAAACAGGAGACAAATAAGAGTGAAAATCAGATTGTGGCAAAAGAATTTGAGCACCAAATGAAGCCTAATAATAAACCATCTACAGTTGTTTCTGAAACTAAATTGAAAAGTGCATGTTTACTTGCCACCAAATCTGATATTGATGAGCTAGATTTCAGCAAATCTGTTTGCTATGCTTTTGTCTGCAAAGAGGCATTATTTTCATTCGAGGACGTGCCTTCCTCTTTGCCCCCTGCTGTCACTAACATTTTGCAGGAGTTCGCTGACGTCTTTCCACAAGACGTGCCACCGGGATTACCACCTATTCGAGGGATTGAGCATCAAATTGACTTAATTCCCGGTGCTTCGCTACCCAACCGTGCACCATACCGTACCTGATGAGGACATCAATACCATTGTTACACCCACAGCCCCTACTGCTACATATATGGGACCAATTACTAGAGCTCGCGCACGCCAATTAAATTATCAGGTACTTTCGTTTCTTGGTAATGGTTCTAATGTTCATGAGAATATGATGCTGCCTAAATTGGATACATTTGTTTTGCTTAAAAATGAAGGGCCTAGCTTGGAGAAGGATGAACATTGGAGCAAGAACAAGCATAGATGATGACATGCGCAAGGGGAACAAGAACGGAGTTACAAGTGATGATTTCAGGACTTTGAAGCCACCATAATGGGTGCATGAAGCCTTGGACGAAATATACAAGATGCCACTTCATAAATTTCGTCTCGAGGCTATTATAGGTGCAGCGTCACCTTTTTATTGGGCCAGGCCCATGTAATTTCGAAATACATAAGTATAGGCTATTTTTAGAGTCCGTATGTGTGGGGAAACAAGAGATAGGGTTGATTTCGGACCCCTCCACCAAGGGCCACGAAATTCCCCCTCTCTTCCTCCATATATACAGCCCTTAGGGCACCGTTTAGACTTTGGGTTTTGTTTATATTAAAGTTCGCCATAGCTGCAACTTCGCGTACTTCGTTTGTGTTCAACGACCAGACAAAGGCGTCACAGAACCCCACCTTGATCAATAAAGCTTTCATCTTATATTCGCAATATCCAGATTGCAATCTTAGTTTCTTGCTTGTTCTTCGTTTGCTCGCAGGAAACAGACCCTCGTGGTCAGGTTGATCGTGCTCCGGCGTGGTCAATAACCTCTCGGAGTTGGTTTAGCGATTGCTAAGGCGCGACGTCCTCGCACGTTCGTAGTCAGATCATCAAAGTCGACTTCCACCAAAGCGATATCCTTCATCTCATCGAAAGACGGGACACCTTTGCCTCTATCAAGTGGTATCAGATTTCCAGGTTGCTCGGTTAGATTTTACAGTTTTTCGTAGTTTGGATCGAGTCTGTTCTTCATACCTATAGTCCACGTAAAAGCCACAAAAAAAATAGGGTTAGTTCATCATATCCGAACCAATCTGAGCCTTTGCATAATCTTTTTAGGGTTTTGCTTTGTTGAATTTGCGGTTGCATCGTCGTGTCTAGTTGCTGCTCTTAGCGTCTAGTCTTTTAGAGTTTCGAGTTCTGGTCATAAGTTGTCACGCCGCCACCACACCATCATCATCGCCCCTGCCACCTACCACCACCGCTCCGAATCCGTATCCATATACCACCACCAATCCGTGCCATATACCACCACCGATCCATATCCATATACTACCACCGGTACCACCACCGCTGCCATATACCACCACCATATATCCACCACCAATCCGAATTCTTGTCATATTCGGTTTGTTTTCGAGATCCATCTAGATTCCGATTCGTGTTTCCTTGCCGGAGTAGGTTTCGAAAAAAAAAGAGTCCGGAAACCACGCTCCGTTTAGGCCCAAAATTTTTGGAAAACGCATTTTTCGAAAAAAATTCTGGCTATCCTATTTTTAGGTGTTTCTGAGTGTTTTGAGACAGTCGCCGTTATAGGAAATTTTTTTGACCCGTTTCCAGTTTTTGGGTCCGGGCAGTCGAAAAAAAAATTGGTCGAAAAAATTTCGTGCCCATCCTGTCAGTTTGAGCTAGGAAGAGTTTTGAGACACTCGCCATTATAGTGATTTTTCGCAAAAAAAAGAGCAAAAAAAAAAATCCAGAGTGTGCTTTTTCCTTGTTTACGTGCAGCGCCGTGATTTTGTTAGTGTTCTAGGCTCGCGTCTCTAGCACGGTCTAGCCTAGGACCAGCACAGTACCGTCGTTGAGCGTTTATTCAACTTTGCATCTCTGAATTGATTATTGCTGACCCTTTTTGCAACCATATTATAAGCCTTCCCAGCTCCACATACATCTACGTCGTGCGTTTGACTCTCCCTGGTAATCGCTCTATCCAAGCTTTGAGAGTTTTTGACTACAACGGTTGCCGATCACCGCCTGCTGCTGGGTAAGAACTAGTAAGAATTTGAGATTTGCTTGACGGATTTGTGACACCCACCAACACCTCTTGTTAGTAGTCTGTAGGATCATATTCTTGTGTGTTTCTATTGCTGCTAACCATGCCAGGATCACAAGCCGACGAGACTGACTGGGAGAACATGACGAATAAGGATTTGCATGATAAATTTCAGCAAATGATGAGTGGACAGTTGCAAGATGTGCTAAACAGATTTGAAGAGGCCATGGAGAAGATAGATGGCATGGAGAAGACGTTCGAAACAAAGCTCGATAACAAGTTTAATGAATTGCTCGCGCGTCTTCCACCACCACCACCCGCTGCACCTAACGCACCTCTCCAACAACAACAACAACGACTACCTCCACGTCGCGAAACAGACCTCCGCCGAGCGAGCCGTGTTCCTCTTGCGTTTGGCCAAACTGTTGGTGCTGCTGTTGATACTTCTATGGCTCCTGCTGCTGATGCGGAGGAGGATGATTATGTGGGAGATTACGAGGATGAGGTTGCTCAAAATCAGAACTACGTGCAACCACCTGCACCACAACCACCAGGTCGTCTACATGCAAATAATCACAATGGTAGGGCTTTCCCTCAGGTACGAGATCATGACCATCTTCCTAAACTGAAATTGAATATTCCACCTTTCGAGGGTAGATATGTTCCTGATATATATCTTACTTGGGAGTTAGAAACTGAACAACGATTTACATGTTTACAATATCCCGAGGAGAGACGGGTTGCTGCTGCTGTTTGTGCTTTCACTAGTTTTGCATGTGTATGGTGGTCTGAACATTGTAGATTATATCCTATTCCAACTACTTGGGCTGCTTTGAAAACTGCTATGCGTACTCGTTGGGTTCCACCATATTATCAACGTGAATTGCTTCAAAAATTACAGCGCTTAAGACAAGGAAAAAATTCTGTAGAAGAATATTATCAGGAATTACAAACTGGCATGATTAGATGTGGTATTGTTGAGGAGAATGAAGCTATGCTTGCACGTTTTCTGGGTGGATTAAATAGAGAGATTCAGACCATTCTAGACTATAAGGAGTATACTAATATCACTCGTTTATTCCATCTTGCTTGTAAAGCTGAACGTGAAGTGCAGGATCGACAAGCATTGGCGCGAACTAACTTTTCTGCAGGCCGACCTTCATCATGGACACCGCGTGCATCTTCTACTTCAACTACACCAGCACCTCAATCACGTGCCTCCTCCAGTCGTGATACAAGAAAACAGGCACAACCACCATTATCTGCCAAGAGCGCACCTGCTAGGCCTGCACAGAGTTCTTCTTCTTCCATGGCATCAATAGGGCACACAAGTGATATTATTTGTCGTCGTTGTAAGGGAGGAGGTCATTATGTGAGAGAATGCAAATCTCCGCGTGTGATGATTGCTACCGCGGATAGTGGATATGAGTCCGCTAGTGACTATGATGAGGAGACTTTGGCTCTTATTACACGTGACGAACACGGTGGAGACGATTCTGATCATGAGACGCAATACATGGCTCCTGAAGATGCTGACAGGTATGAATGTTTAGTTGCTCAACGTGTTTTGAGTGTGCAGGTTACACAAGCTGAGCAAAATCAGAGGCATAATTTGTTCCATACAAAGGGAGTTGTGAAGGAACGTTCTGTTCGCGTGATCATAGATGGAGGGAGCTGCAATAACTTGGCTAGCATGGAGATGGTGGAGAAGCTATCTCTCACCACAAGACCACATCCACATCCTTACTACATCCAATGGTTCAACAACAGCGGCAAGGTTAAGGTAACACGTACTGTTCGTGTGCATTTTAGTATCTCTACATATGCTGATTATGTTGATTGTGATGTGGTACCTATGCAAGCATGGTCCTTATTACTTGGTAGACCATGGCAATTTGATAAAAATTCTGTACACCATGGTAGAAACAATCAGTATACTCTTGTTCATAACGATAAAAATATTACTTTGCTTCCTATGACTCCTGATTCCATTTTGAAAGATGATATTAATAGAGCTAATAAAGCAAAACAGGAGACAAATAAGACTGAAAATCAGATTGTGGCAAAAGAATTTGAGCACCAAATGAAGCCTAATAATAAACCATCTACAGTTGTTTCTGAAACTAAATTGAAAAGTGCATGTTTACTTGCCACCAAATCTGATATTGATGAGCTAGATTTCAGCAAATCTGTTTGCTATGCTTTTGTGTGCAAAGAGGCATTATTTTCATTCGAGGACGTGCCTTCCTCTTTGCCTCCTGCTATCACTAACATTTTGCAGGAGTTCGCTGACGTCTTTCCACAAGACGTGCCACCGGGATTACCACCTATTCAAGGGATTGAGCATCAGATTGACTTAATTCCCGGTGCTTCACTGCCAAACCATGCGCCATACCGTACCAATCCAGAGGAGACGAAGGAGATTATGCGTCAAGTACAAGAGCTTCTCGACAAAGGTTATATACGCGAATCCCTTAGTCCTTGTGCTGTTCCTATTATTCTAGTGCCAAAAAAGGATGGTACATCGCGTATGTGTGTTGATTGTAGAGGCATTAATAATATTACTATTCGTTATCATCATCGTATTCCTAGGCTAGATGATATGCTTGATGAATTGAGTGGCTCTATAATATTCTCCAAAGTTGATTTGCGTAGTGGATACCATCAAATTCATATGAAATTGGGGGATGAATGGAAAACAACATTTAAAACTAAATTTGGATTATATGAGTGGTTAGTCATGCCTTTTGTGGTAGTCTATTTTGATGATATACTGATTTATAGCAGATCTTTGGAAGAACATTTGGAACATTTACGTGCTGTTTTTATTGCTCTATGTGATGCACGTTTGTTTGGTAACCTTGGGAAGTGCACCTTTTGCACCGACCGAGTATCTTTTCTTGGCTATGTTGTTACTCCACAGGGAATTGAAGTTGATAAAGCCAAGATTGAAGCTACTGAGAGTTGGCCGCAGCCCAAAACGGTCACACAAGTGAGGAGTTTTCTTGGCCTTGCTGGATTCTATAGGCGTTTTATGAGAGATTTCAGCACCATTGCTGCACCTCTCAATGAGCTTACAAAGAAAGATGTGTCTTTTCTTTGGGGTACTGCACAGGAAGAAGCCTTCACGGTATTGAAAGATAAGTTGACACATGCTCCTTTACTCCAACTTCCTGATTTTAATAAGACTTTTGAGCTTGAATGTGATGCTAGTGGAATTGGATTAGGAGGTGTGTTATTACAAGATGGCAGACCCGTTGCATCTTTTCTGAAAAATTGAGTGGGCCTAGTCTGAATTATTCTACTTATGATAAAGAATTATATGCTCTTGTTCGGACTTTAGAAACATGGCAACATTATTTATGGCCCAAAGAATTTGTTATACATTCAGATCATGAATCTTTGAAACATATTAAAAGTCAAGCTAAACTGAATCGTAGACATGCTAAATGGGTTGAATTCATTGAGACTTTCCCTTATGTCATTAAACACAAGAAGGGAAAAGAAAATGTTATTGCTGATGCTTTGTCTCGTCGCTATATTATGCTTTCACAACTTGTCTTCAAAATATTTGGTTTGGAGACCATCAAAGATGAATATGTGCATGATGCTGATTTGAAAGATGTAATGCAGAATTCTAAAGAAGGAAGAATGTGGAACAAGTTTGTCGTTAATGACGGATTTGTGTTTCGTGCTAACAAGCTATGCACTCCAGCTAGCTCCGTTCGTCTTTTGTTGTTGCAGGAGGCGCATGGAGGAGGATTAATGGGACACTTTGGCGTGAAAAAGACGGAGGACGTACTTGCTACACATTTCTTTTGGCCAAAGATGAGACGGGATGTTGAGCGTTTTATTGCTCGCTGCACTACATGTCAAAAAGCTAAGTCACGACTCAATCCTCATGGTTTATATATGCCTTTGCCTGTACCTAGTGTTCCTTGGGAGGATATATCTATGGACTTTGTTTTAGGTTTACCTCGAACAAAGAAGGGGAGGGATAGCATATTTGTTGTCGTGGATAGATTCTCGAAAATGGCACACTTTATACCATGTCATAAAAGCGATGATGCTGTTAATGTTGCTGATTTGTTCTTTCGTGAAATTATTCGCTTGCATGGTGTGCCAAATACTATTGTTTCAGATCGTGATACTAAATTTCTTAGCCACTTTTGGAGATGTGATGAGGACATGACTACCTTGGATATGACCAAAAATATTGCATATATGCATATTTGTCAGGTGATTTCTAGTGCAAACTATTCAATAATCTATTTATGTTATCCAGAACAAAAATACTTCACACACTTTTGTGTTTTGTCTAATTGCAGGTGTATGTGACATTTGTACAATCCACATATGAAGATAAGGAAGAAAGAGATGTTTATTTGCTGTCCAAAAAGTTCTCTCACGTCACTTTTGGCCCAAGAGAAGATAGAGTCCAAGTCTCTCACGTTCTGGATTCAGATTCGGACTGCACAGACACACCTGACTCAAAACGGACACAAGTTTTTCATACGGACTCCGAATTGGGTGATTCTTTTTTTTGTTGGAAACTAGATTTCGTGCACTTTCCAACCCAATTGGAATCACCTTCAAATTCGTCCGGAGCGTTGAGTTGTGGACGAAACAATCTGATGCTGCAGCAGAATCCGAGTCAAACTACAAGTCCAAAGGTGTTACATCACCTCCACTTGGGCCCATTGGCCTTGTACGACCTAGATTTAGTTTTAGGCTGCCTTGGGACGTCCTCCCACCTCCTTGGCCGCCACCCCTTGCTCCTATATAAGTAGATCCATCTAGTAGCTTTTCCTTGGGATTTGTTTAGTTAAAAGTTAGCCATTGCAACTTCGTGTACTTCGTTTGTGTCCAACGACCAGACCAAGACCGCTTCCGGATCCCCACCATTATCAATACCTCATATATATTTGCAATATTCAGATTGCTTTATCATATTCTTGCTCGTTCTTCGATTGCTTGCAGGAATAGACCTTCATGGTCAGGCTGACCGTGCTTTCGGCATCGTCAGTAACCTCAGGAGATTGGTTTAGCGATTGCTAAGGCGCAACGCCGTGCACGTTTGTAGTCGGATCGTCCAAGTCGTCTCCACCAAATCGATAGTTATCATCTCATCGAAAGATCGGGACACCCCCGCCTCTATCAATATGAGTGGTTAGTCATGCCTTTTGGGTTAACTAATGCACCTAGTACTTTCATGAGATTAATGAACGAAGTTTTACGTGCTTTCATTGGACGATTTGTGGTAGTTTACTTTGATGACATATTGATTTATAGCAGATCTTTGGAGGAACATTTGGAACATTTACGTGCTGTTTTTATTGCTCTACGTGATGCACGTTTGTTTGGTAACCTTGGGAAGTGCACCTTTTGCACCGACCGAGTATCTTTTCTTGGCTATGTTGTTACTCCACAGGGAATTGAAGTTGATAAAGCCAAGATTGAAGCTATTGAGAGTTGGCCGCAGCCCAAAACGGTCACACAAGTGAGGAGTTTTCTTGGCCTCGCTGGATTCTATAGGCGTTTTGTGAGAGATTTCAGCACCATTGATGCACCTCTCAATGAGCTTACAAAGAAAGATGTGCCTTTTCTTTGGGGTACCGCACAGGAAGAAGCCTTCACGGTATTGAAAGATAAGTTGACACATGCTCCTTTACTCCAACTTCCTGATTTTAATAAGACTTTTGAGCTTGAATGTGATGCTAGTGGAATTGGATTAGGAGGTGTGTTATTACAAGATGGCAAACCTGTTGCATATTTTTCTGAAAAATTGAGTGGGCCTAGTCTGAATTATTCTACTTATGATAAAGAATTATATGCTCTTGTTCGGACTTTAGAAACATGGCAACATTATTTATGGCCCAAAGAATTTGTTATACATTCTGATCATGAATCATTGAAACATATTAAAAGTCAAGCTAAACTGAATCGTAGACATGCTAAATGGGTTGAATTCATTGAGACTTTCCTTTATGTCATTAAACACAAGAAGGGAAAAGAAAATGTTATTGCTGATGCTTTGTCTCGTCGCTATACTATGCTTTCACAACTTGACTTCAAAATATTTGGTTTGGAGACCATCAAAGATCAATATGTGCATGATGCTGATTTTAAAGATGTAATGCATAATTGTAAAGAAGGAAGAATGTGGAACAAGTTTGTTGTTAACGATGGATTTGTGTTTCGTGCTAACAAGCTATGCATTCCAGCTAGCTCCGTTCGTCTTTTGTTGTTGCAGGAGGCGCATGGAGGAGGATTAATGGGACACTTTGGCGTGAAGAAGACGGAGGACGTACTTGCTACACATTTCTTTTGGCCAAAGATGAGACGGGATGTTGAGCGTTTTATTGCTCGCTGCACTACATGTCAAAAAGCTAAATCACGACTCAATCCTCATGGTTTATATATGCCTTTGCCTGTACCTAGTGTTCCTTGGGAGGATATATCTATGGACTTTGTTTTAGGTTTACCTCGAACAAAGAAGGGGAGGGATAGCATATTTGTTGTCGTGGATAGATTCTCGAAAATGGCACACTTTATACCATGTCATAAAAGCGATGATGTTGTTAATGTTGCTGATTTGTTCTTTCGTGAAATTATTCGCTTGCATGGTGTGCCAAATACTATTGTTTCAGATCGTGATACTAAATTTCTTAGCCACTTTTGGAGATGTTTATGGGCTAAGTTGGGGACTAAACTGCTTTTTAGTACTACTTGTCACCCCCAAACTGATGGACAAACTGAAGTAGTCAATAGAACGTTGTCTACTATGCTTAGGGCTGTTTTGAAGTATAATAAGAAAATGTGGGAGGAATGCTTGCCTCATATTGAATTTGCTTATAATCGTTCATTGCATTCTACTACTAAGATGTGCCCTTTTGAAGTTGTGTATGGTTTCCTACCTCGTGCACCTATTGATTTGTTGCCTCTTCCATCTTCGGAGAAGGTTAATTTTGATGCTAAACAACGTGCTGAATTGATTTTAAAAATGCATGAGTTAACTAAGGAAAACATTGAGCGTATGAATGCTAAATATAAACTTGCTGGAGATAAGGGTAGAAAACATGTTGTGTTTGCACCTGGAGATCTTGTTTGGTTACATTTGCGTAAGGATAGATTTCCTGATTTGCGCAAATCAAAGCTAATGCCACGTGCTGATGGTCCCTTTAAGGTGTTAGAGAAAATAAATGACATCAATACCATTGTTACACCCACAGCCCCTACTGCTACATATACGGGACCAATTACTAGAGCTCGCGCACGCCAATTAAATTATCAGGTACTTTCGTTTCTTGGTAATGGTTCTAATGTTCATGAGAATATGATGCTGCCTAAATTGGATACATTTGTTTTGCTTACAAATGAAGGGCCTAACTTGGAGAAGGATGAACATTGGAGCAAGAACAAGCATGGAGATGATGCCATGCGCAAGGGGAACAAGAACGGAGTTACAAGTGATGATTTCAGGACTTTGAAGTCACCGTAAGGAGTGCATGAAGCCTTGGACGAAATATACAAGATGCCACTTCCTAAATTTCGTCCCGAGGCTATTTTAGGTGCTGCGTCACCTTATTATTGGGCCAGGCCCATGTAATTTCGAAATACATAAGTATAGGCTATTTTTAGAGTCCGTATGTGTGGGGAAACAAGAGATAGGGTTGATTTCGGACCCCTCCACCAAGGGCCACGAACTTCCCCCTCTCTTCCTCCATATATACAGCCCTTAGGGCACCGTTTAGACTTTAGGTTTTGTTTAGAGTAAAGTTCGCCATAGCTGCAACTTCGCGTACTTCGTTTGTGTTCAACGACCAGACAAAGGCGTCACAGAACCCCACCTTGATCAATAAATCTTTCATCTTATATTCGCAATATCCAGATTGCAATCTTAGTTTCTTGCTTGTTCTTCGTTTGCTCGCAGGAAACAGACCCTCGTGGTCAGGTTGATCGTGCTCCGGCGTCGTCAATAACCTCTCGGAGTTGGTTTAGCGATTGCTAAGGCGCGACGTCCTCGCACGTTCGTAGTCGGATCGTCAAAGTCGACTTCCACCAAAGCGATATCCATCATCTCATCGAAAGACGGGACACCTTTGCCTCTATCAGTACCAATCCAGAGGAGACGAAGGAGATTATGCGTCAAGTACAAGAACTGCTCGACAAAGGTTATATACGCGAATCCCTTAGTCCTTGTGTCGTTCCTATCATTTTAGTGCCGAAAAAGGATGGTATGTCGCGTATGTGCGTTGATTGTAGAGGCATAAATAATATTACTATTCGTTATCGTCATCCTATTCCTAGGCTAGATGATATGCTTGATGAATTGAGTGGTTCTACAATATTCTCCAAAGTTGATTTGCATAGTGGATACCATCAAATTCGTATGAAATTGGGAGATGAATGGAAAACAGCATTTAAAACTAAGTTTGGATTATATGAGTGGTTAGTCATGCCTTTTGGGTTAACTAATGCACCTAGTACTTTCATGAGATTAATGAACGAAGTTTTACGTGCTTTCATTGGACGATTTGTGGTAGTTTACTTTGATGACATATTGATTTATAGCAGATCTTTGGAAGAACATTTGGAACATTTACGTGATGTTTTTATTGCTCTACGTGATGCACGTTTGTTTGGTAACCTTGGGAAGTGCACCTTTTGCACCGACCGAGTATCTTTTCTTGGCTATGTTGTTACTCCACAGGGAATTGAAGTTGATAAAGCCAAGATTGAAGCTATTGAGAGCTGGCCGCAGCCCAAAACGGTCACACAAGTGAGGAGTTTCCTTGGCCTCGCTGGTTTCTATAGGCATTTTGTGAGAGATTTCAGCACTATTGCTGCACCTCTCAACGAGCTTACAAAGAAGGATGTGCCTTTTGTTTGGGGTACCGCACAGGAAGAAGCCTTCACGGTATTGAAAGATAAGTTGACACATGCTCCTTTACTCCAACTTCCTAATTTCAATAAGACTTTTGAGCTTGAATGTGAAGCTAGTGGAATTGGATTAGGAGGTGTGTTATTACAAGATGGAAAACCTGTTGCATACTTTTCTGAAAAATTGAGTGGGCCTAGTCAGAAGTATTCTACTTATGATAAAGAATTATATGCTCTGGTTCAGACCTTAGAAACATGGCAACATTATTTATGGCCCAAGGAATTTGTTATACATTCTGATCATGAATCTTTGAAACACATTAAAAGTCAAGCAAAACTGAACCGTAGACATGCTAAATGGGTTGAATTCATTGAGACTTTCCCTTCTGTCATTAAACACAAGAAGGGTAAAGAAAATGTTATTGCTGATGCCTTGTCTCGTCGTTATACTATGGTTTCACAACTTGACTTTAAAATATTTGGTTTGGAGACCATCAAAGATCAATATGTTCATGATGCTGAATTTAAAGATGTATTGCAGAATTGTAAGGAAGGGAGACTTGGAACAAGTTCGTTCTTAACGATGGATTTGTGTTTCGTGCTAACAAGCTATGCATTCCAGCTAGCTCCGTTCGTCTTTTGTTGTTGCAGGAGGCGCATGGAGGAGGATTAATGGGACACTTTGGCGTCAAGAAGACGGAGGATATACTTGCTACACATTTCTTTTGGCCAAAGATGAGACGGGATGTTGAGCGTTTTGTTGCTCGCTGCACTACATGTCAAAGAGCTAAGTCACGACTCAATCCTCATGGTTTATATATGCCTTTGCCTGTACCTAGTGTTCCTTGGGAGGATATATCTATGGACTTTGTTTTAGGTTTACCTCGAACAAAGAAGGGGAGGGATAGCATATTTGTTGTCGTGGATAGGTTCTCGAAAATGGCACACTTTATACCATGTCATAAAAGCGATGATGCTGTTAATGTTGCTGATTTGTTCTTTCATGAAATTATTCGCTTACATGGTGTGCCAAATACTATTGTTTCAGATCGTGATACTAAATTTCTTAGCCACTTTTGGAGATGTTATGGGCTAAGTTGGGGACTAAGCTGCTTTTTAGTACTACTTGTCACCCCCAAACTGATGGACAAACTGAAGTAGTCAATAGAACATTGTCTACTATGCTTAGGGCTGTTTTGAAGAATAACAAGAAAATGTGGGAAGAATGCTTGCCTCATATTGAATTGGCTTATAATCGTTCATTGCATTCTACTACTAAGATGTGCCATAGTATAACAACGAGACAAACCAAATATTTTAAAGTCAAGTTGTGAAACCATAGTATAACAACGAGACAAGGCATCAACAATAACATTTTCTTTACCCTTCTTGTGTTTAATGTCATAAGGGAAAGTCTCAATGAATTCAACCCATTTAGCATGTCTACGGTTCAGTTTTGCTTGACTTTTAATGTGTTTCAAAGATTCATGATCAGAATGTATAACAAATTCCTTGGGCCATAAATAATGTTGCCATGTTTCTAAGGTCTGAACCAGAGCATATAATTCTTTATCATAAGTAGAATACTTCAGACTAGGCCCACTCAATTTTTCAGAAAAGTATGCAACAGGGTTTCCATCTTGTAATAACACACCTCCTAATCCAATTCCACTAGCATCACATTCAAGCTCAAAAGTCTTATTGAAATCAGGAAGTTGGAGTAAAGGAGCATGTGTCATCTTATCTTTCAATACCGTGAAGGCTTCTTCCTGTGCGGTACCCCAAACAAAAGGCACATCCTTCTTTGTAAGCTCGTTGAGAGGTGCAGCAATGGTGCTGAAATCTCTCACAAAACGCCTATAGAAACCAGCGAGGCCAAGAAAACTCCTCACTTGTGTGACCGTTTTGGGCTGCGGCCAACTCTCAATAGCTTCAATCTTGGCTTTATCAACTTCAATTCCCTGTGGAGTAACAACATAGCCAAGAAAAGATACTCGGTCGGTGCAAAAGGTGCACTTCCCAAGGTTACCAAACAAACGTGCATCACGTAGAGCAATAAAAACAGCACGTAAATGTTCCAAATGTTCTTCCAAAGATCTGCTATAAATCAATATGTCATCAAAGTAAACTACCACAAATCGTCCAATGAAAGCACGTAAAACTTCGTTCATTAATCTCATGAAAGTACTAGGTGCATTAGTTAACCCAAAAGGCATGACTAACCACTCATATAATCCAAACTTAGTTTTGAATGCTGTTTTCCATTCATCTCCCAATTTCATACGAATTTGATGGTAGCCACTACGCAAATCAACTTTGGAGAATATTGTAGAGCCACTCAATTCATCAAGCATATCATCTAGCCTAGGAATAGGATGACGATAACGAATAGTAATATTATTAATGCCTCTACAATCAACACACATACGTTGATAGAGGCAAAGGTGACCCGTCTTTCGATGAGATGATGGATATCGCTTTGGTGAAAGTCGACTTTGACGATCCGACTACGAACGTGCGAGGACGTCGCGCCTTAGCAATCGCTAAACCAACTCCGAGAGGTTATTGACCACGCCGGAGCACGATCAACCTGACCACGAAGGTCTATTCCTGCAAGCAATCGAAGAACAAGCAAGAATATGATAAAAGCAATCTGAATATCGCGAATATGTATGAAGTATTGATAATGGTGGGGATCCGAAAAGTGGTCTTGGTCTGGTCGTTGGACACAAACGAAGCACACGAAGTTGCAATGGCTAACTTTTAACTAAACAAATCCCAAGGAAAAGCTACTAGATGGATCTACTTATATAGGAGCAAGGGGTGGCGGCCAAGGAGGTGGGAGGACGTCCCAAGGCAGCCTAAAACTAAATCTAGGTCGTACAAGGCCAATGGGCCCAAGTGGAGGTGATGTAACACCTTTGGACTTGTAGTTTGACTCGAATTCTGCTGCAGCATCAGATTGTTTCGTCCACAACTCAACGCTCCGGACGAATTTGAAGGTGATTCCAATTGGGTTGGAAAGTGCACGAAATCTAGTTTCCAACAAAAAAAGAATCACCCAATTCGGAGTCCGTATGAAAAACTTGTGTGCGTTTTGAGTCAGGTATGTCTGTGCAGTCCGAATCTGAATCCAGAACGTGAGAGACTTGGACTCTATCTTCTCTTGGGCCAAAAGTGACGCGAGAGAACTTTTTGGACAGCAAATAAACATCTCTTTCTTCCTTATCTTCATATGTGGATTGTACAAATGTCCCATACACCTGCAATTAGACAAAACACAAAAGTGTGTGAAGTATTTTTGTTCTGGATAACATAAATAGATTATTGAATAGTTTGCACTAGAAATCACCTGACAAATATGCATATATGCAATATTTTTGGTCATATCCAAGGTAGTCATGTCCTCATCAACGTAGTGCAATAAAAACAGCACGTAAATGTTCCAAATGTTCCTCCAAAGATCTGCTATAAATCAATATGTCATCAAAGTAAACCACCACAAATCGTCCAATGAAAGCACGTAAAACTTCGTTCATTAATCTCATGAAAGTACTAGGTGCATTAGTTAACCCAAAAGGCATGACTAACCACTCATATAATCCAAACTTAGTTTTAAATGCTGTTTTCCATTCATCTCCCAATTTCATACGAATTTGATGGTAGCCACTACGCAAATCAACTTTGGAGAATATTGTAGAGCCACTCAATTCATCAAGCATATCATCTAGCCTAGGAATAGGATGACGATAACGAATAGTAATATTATTAATGCCTCTACAATCAACACACATACGTGATGTACCATCCTTTTTCGGCACTAGAATAATAGGAACAGCACAAGGACTAAGGGATTCGCGTATATAACCTTTGTCGAGAAGCTCTTGTACTTGACGCATAATCTCCTTCGTCTCCTCTGGATTGGTACGGTATGGTGCACGGTTTGGTAGTGAAGCACCGGGAATTAAGTCAATCTGATGCTCAATCCCTCGAATAGGCGGTAATCCCGGTGGCACGTCTTGTGGAAAACCGTCAGCGAACTCCTGCAAAATGTTAGTGACAGTAGGAGGCAAAGAGGAAGGCACGTCCTCGAATGAAAATAATGCCTCTTTGCACACAAAAGCGTAGAAAACAGATTTGCTGAAATCTAGCTCATCAATATCAGATTTGGTGGCAAATAAACATGCACTTTTCAATTTAATTTCAGAAGCAACACTAGATGGTTTATTATTAGGCTTCATTTGTTGCTCAAATTCTTTTGCCACAATCTGATTTTCACTCTTATTCTTCTCCTGTTGTGCTTTATTAGCTCTATTAATATCATCTTTCAAAATGGAATCAGGAGTCATAGGAAGCAAAGTAATATTTTTATCTTTATGAACATGAGTATAGTGATTGTTTCTACCATGGTGTACAGAATTTTTATCAAATTGCCATGGTCTACCAAGTAATAAGGAACATGCTTGCATAGGTACCACATCACAATCAACATAATCAGCATATGTAGAGATACTAAAATGCACACGAACAGTACGTGTTACCTTAACGTTGCCGTTGTTGTTGAACCATTGGATGTAGTAAGGATGTGGATGTGGTCTTGTGGTGAGAGAAAGCTTCTCCACCATCTCCATGCTAGCCAAGTTGTTGCAGCTCCCTCCGTCTATTATGACGCGCACAGAACGTTCCTTCACAACTCCCTTGGTATGGAACAAATTGTGCCTCTGATTTTGCTCAACTTGTGTGACCTGCACACTGAAAACACGTTGAGCAACTAAACATTCATACCTGTCAGCGTCTTCAGGAGCCATGTATTGCGTCTCATGATCAGAATCATCTCCACCATGTTCTTCACGTGTAATAAGAGCCAATGTCTCCTCATCATAGTCACTAGCGGACTCATATCCACCATCCGCGGTAGCAATCATCACACGCGGAGATTTGCATTCCCTCGCATAATGACCTCCTCCCTTACAACGACGACAAATAATATCACTTATGTGCCCTGTTGATGCCATGGAAGAAGAAGAACGCTGTGCAGGCCCCGCAGGTGCGCTCTTGGCAGATAATGGTGGTTGTGCCTGTTTTCTTGTATCACGGCTGGAGGTGGCACCGGATGGAGGTGCTGGTGCAGTTGAAGTAGAAGATGCACGTGGTGTCCATGATGAAGGTCGGCCTGCAGAAAAGTTAGTTCGCCCCAATGCTTGTCGATCCTGCACTTCACGTTCAACTTTACAAGCAAGATGGAATAAACGAGTGATATTAGTATACTCCTTATAGTCTAGAATGGTCTGAATCTCTCTATTTAATCCACCCAGAGAACGTGCAAGCATAGCTTCATTCTCCTCAACAATACCACATCTAATCATGCCAGTTTGTAATTCCTGATAATATTCTTCTACAGAATTTTTCCCTTGTCTTAAACGCTGCAATTTTTGAAGCAATTCACGTTGGTAATATGGTGGAACCCAACGCGTACGCATAGCAGTTTTCAAAGCAGCCCAAGTAGTTGGAATAGGATATAATCTACAATGTTCAGACCACCATACACATGCAAAACTAGTGAAAGCACAAACAACAGCAGCAACTCGTCTCTCCTCAGGATATTGTAAACATGTAAATCGTTGTTCAGTTTCTAACTCCCAAGTAAGATATATATCAGGAACATATCTACCCTCAAATGGTGGAATATTCAATTTCAGTTTAGGAATATGGACATCATCTCGTACCTGAGGTGGTGGTGCAGGCCTACCATTACGAATATATACCTGAGGTCGACCTGCTGGTGGTGGTGCTGGTGGCTGCTCGTAGATCTGATTTTGATGAACCTCATCCTCATAATCGCCCGCATACTCATCATCCTCCTGGGTACCAGCAGCAGCAGTAGCAGGAGCCAAAGAAGCACCAACAGCAGTAGAAGCGGCACCAGAATTTTGTCCTGGCTCAATAGGAACATGCTGTGCTCGTCCATACTGATTCGGAAGGGGGCGTAGTTGTTGTTGTTGCAGATGTGCGACATGTGCAGCCGGTGGTGGAAGACGCGCAAGCAGTTCATTAAATCTGTTATCGAGGCGGCGGCGTGGAAGACACCAGATTTTTTTTTCCCGAAACCTACTCCGGCAAGGAAACACGAATCGGAAACTAGATGGATCTCGAAAACAACCCTAATAAGCAAGGAACTCGGATTGGTGGTGGATATATGGTGGTGGTATATGGCAGCGGTGGTGGTAGCGGTGGTAGTATATGGATATGGATCGGTGGTGGTATATGGACACGGATTGGTGGTGGTATATGGATACGGATTCGGAGCGGTGGTGGTAGATGGCAGGGGCGATGATGATGGTGCGGCGGCGGCGTGACAACTTATGACTAGAACTCGAAACTCCAAAAGACTAGTGATGAGGACATGACTACCTTGGATATAACCAAAAATATTGCATATATGCATATTTGTCAGGTGATTTCTAGTGCAAACTATTCAATAATCTATTTATGTTATCCAGAACAAAAATACTTCACACACTTTTGTGTTTTGTCTAATTGCAGGTGTATGGGACATTTGTACAATCCACATATGAAGATAAGGAAGAAAGAGATGTTTATTTGCTGTCCAAAAAGTTCTCTCACGTCACTTTTGGCCCAAGAGAAGATAGAGTCCAAGTCTCTCACGTTCTGGATTCAGATTCGGACTGCACAGACACACCTGACTCAAAATGCACACAAGTTTTTCATACGGACTCCGAATTGGGTGATTCTTTTTTTGTTGGAAACTAGATTTCGTGCACTTTCCAACCCAATTGGAATCACCTTCAAATTCGTCCGGAGCGTCGAGTTGTGGACGAAACAATCAGATGCTGCAGCAGAATCCGAGTCAAACTACAAGTCCAAAGGTGTTACATCACCTCCACTTGGGCCCATTGGCCTTGTACGACCTAGATTTAGTTTTAGGCTGCCTTGGGACGTCCTCCCACCTCCTTGGCCTCCACCCCTTGCTCCTATATAAGTAGATCCATCTAGTAGCTTTTCCTTGGGATTTGCTTAGTTAAAAGTTAGCCATTGCAACTTCGTGTACTTCGTTTGTGTCCAACGACCAGACCAAGACCGCTTCCGGATCCCCACCATTATCAATACTTCATATATATTTGCAATATTCAGATTGCTTTATCATATTCTTGCTCGTTCTTCGATTGCTTGCAGGAATAGACCTTCGTGGTCAGGCTGACCGTGCTTCCAGCATCGTCAGTAACCTCAGGAGATTGGTTTAGCGATTGCTAAGGCGCAACGTCGTTCACGTTTGTAGTCGGATCGTCAAAGTCGTCTCCACCAAATCGATAGTTATCATCTCATCGAAAGATCGGGACCCCCGCCTCTATCAAGTGGTATCAGTTTTCAGGTTGCTCGGTGAGAATTTCCAGTTTTCCTAGATTAGATTTATTTTCTTACCTATTGTCCAAGAAAAAGCCACAAAAAAGAGTTAGATCTATTCATCCTTGGTCCAAGCCAGTCTGAGCCTTTGCAATTTTCTTTTCATTGCTTGCATAGTTGAATTATCGGTTGCATCGTCGTGTCGAGTTGCTGGTCTTAGTGTCTAGTTCGTTTAGAGTTTCGAGTTCTGTTCACATTAGTCACGCCACCGCTGCATCATTATCTCTTCCGCTGTCCACCACCCATCCATCAATTTCCAGCACGTGCTACCCACCATTCATTGTCATAATAATAGTTGAGATCGTTCACATCTTCACTTGATCCAATCTGCATCTTATCTAGTTTGTTTTGGAAAGAGGGAGAAAAAAAGAGAGAAAAAACGAGAAAAAAAAGGAGAAAAAAAAAGTCAGAGAGAAAAAAAGGAGAGAAAGAAAAAAAAAGTGTGAGGAAAAAAAAAGAGAAGAAAAAAAAACAAAAAAATCGGCACAAACTTTTTCAAAGGAAAGTTGGAGACAAAGTTGTTGATATATCCTGCTTGGCTGTTGTTTCACCTCACTATCTTTACTGCCGTTGTGATCTTCACTTATATCTTGCTGTCCAGAGCTACTTAGTATCCTTCATTGATGCTAGTTGTGCTACGACGTGACCTCATTAGTGTTCTAGGCTCGCGTCTCTAGTCCGGTCTAGCCTAGGACCAGCACAGTACCGTCGTTGAGCGTTTATTCAACATTTGCATCTTTGAATTGATTATTGCTAATCTTTTGCTACCATATATAGCCAACCCAGCTCCACATATTTCTACACCGTGTATACGTACGCTCCCCTGGCAATCACTTTACTCAATATTCGGAGTTACTTGACACCGCTGGTTGCCGATCACCGCCTGCTGCATGGTAAGAACTTGTAAGACATTGATATTTGCTTTACTGTGAGCGTTTTACCACCACATCCTAGTAGTTATAGGAACATTATTTTTGGGTTTTGTTTCTTGTTCTACTAATCATGACAGGATCCAGAGTCAATTCATGGGCTTTGTCGATCGCGGGAGACGTGCCACCATCTTTGCAAATACCACAACCGTCACGAGAGGTGCACAAACATCCAAATGCACATGATCAGGTTAATGTATCTATACCACCATTTAATGGCCGTTTTAAACCTGTTTTATATATTGAATGGGAGTTCGACATAAAAAATATATTTGCTTCCCATAATTTCAATGAACATAAAAAGGTTAAGGTTGCGGTTGGTTCTTTCACTGGTTATGCTTTGGTTTGGTGGAGTGAATATTGTCGGTTACACCCTGATTATATACCTACTACTTGGGATGATTTGAAACTTGCCATGCGACATACTTTCGTCCCTGCTTATTATACTCGTGACATGATTAAGAAGTTGCAACACTTAAAACAAGGTAGTGAAACTGTAACAAAATATTATGATGATTTACAAACTACCTTGTTGCATTCCTCTTTAGAAGAAAGTGAAGATGATTTTATGGATAGATTTTGGGGAGGATTAAACCGTGATATTCAAGAGATACTAATTAATGAAGAGTGTTATCCTATGGACCATTTGTTTCATCTTGCTTGCAAAGCTGAACAGGAAATAAAACGACGTGTTGGCCACGAGGAGAACAAGCGCACGGTGCACATTCCAAGAGTTGATATGATTGTTCCTTCAACTACTAAGCATACTATGACAACCACATCCGTTGTTGTCAGGACTACATCACCTCCACCATGTGACACATCGCCCCCGAGAGTGGCTACATCATCTGAGTTGATCATAAGAGATAATGACAAAGGTACTGATCTTCCATCTCTACATGAGAATGATGAATGCCTTGTCAATTTGAATGCACCATCTGATGAGCTACCCACTACTTTGATCACACCACCTATTTTAGAGGACTACGTTGATAATTTGACTTTGCCATGTGATCAAACAACTGAAATACCAACAATTTTGAGTGCACCCATTGAATTAACTATTGATGCAAAAGAACCAATGTTTAATCATTTTGATATGACCTCTAATCTTGGTGATGATTCTGTGTTGAATGACTTATTGCATGTTTGCGTATTTAAGCATGTTGTAGCATGTAAATTTGATGCAAGTAAGGTTTATTCACCAATGTTGGCATGGTTTAATGATGAACATTGTCAATCTTTTGAAATGAATAAGAGCTTCACTTATATGTGCAAACTGAGTTGCAATATTTTCATGCCTTCTACTTCTTGTGCTAATTTTTTGGCTTTAGATTTTATGAACTATGCAAGTTACTCATCTATTCATGTGTCATATATGCAAAAATCAAGGGAAGTAAAAATGGATGACATATACATATACAACATGTACACCTTGTCTCTTTTGTTAGCCACATTTCAGATTAAGCAACGCCGAGGACGGCTTTATTTTCAAGAAGGGGAGGATGATGAGGACATGACTACCTTGGATATAACCAAAAATATTGCATATATGCATATTTGTCAGGTGATTTCTAGTGCAAACTATTCAATAATCTATTTATGTTATCCAGAACAAAAATACTTCACACACTTTTGTGTTTTGTCTAATTGCAGGTGTATGGGACATTTGTACAATCCACATATGAAGATAAGGAAGAAAGAGATGTTTATTTGCTGTCCAAAAAGTTCTCTCACGTCACTTTTGGCCCAAGAGAAGATAGAGTCCAAGTCTCTCACGTTCTGGATTCAGATTCGGACTGCACAGACACACCTGACTCAAAACGCACACAAGTTTTTCATACGGACTCCGAATTGGGTGATTCTTTTTTTGTTGGAAACTAGATTTCGTGCACTTTCCAACCCAATTGGAATCACCTTCAAATTCGTCCGGAGCGTCGAGTTGTGGACGAAACAATCAGATGCTGCAGCAGAATCCGAGTCAAACTACAAGTCCAAAGGTGTTACATCACCTCCACTTGGGCCCATTGGCCTTGTACGACCTAGATTTAGTTTTAGGCTGCCTTGGGACGTCCTCCCACCTCCTTGGCCTCCACCCCTTGCTCCTATATAAGTAGATCCATCTAGTAGCTTTTCCTTGGGATTTGTTTAGTTAAAAGTTAGCCATTGCAACTTCGTGTACTTCGTTTGTGTCCAACGACCAGACCAAGACCGCTTCCGGATCCCCACCATTATCAATACTTCATATATATTTGCAATATTCAGATTGCTTTATCATATTCTTGCTCGTTCTTCGATTGCTTGCAGGAATAGACCTTCGTGGTCAGGCTGACCGTGCTTCCAGCATCGTCAGTAACCTCAGGAGATTGGTTTAGCGATTGCTAAGGCGCAACGTCGTTCACGTTTGTAGTCGGATCGTCAAAGTCGTCTCCACCAAATCGATAGTTATCATCTCATCGAAAGATCGGGACCCTCGCCTCTATCAACTAGACTCTAAGACCAGCAACTAGACCGACGATGCAACCGCAAATTAAACAAAGCAAAACCCTAAAAAGATTATGCAAAGGCTCAGATTGGTTCGGATATGATGAACTAACCCTATTTTTTTTGTGGCTTTTTCGTGGACTGTAGGTATGGAGAACAGACTCGATCTAAACTACGAAAAACTGTAAAATCTCACCGAGCAACCTGGAAATCTGATACCACTTGATAGAGGCGGGGGTGTCCCGTCTTTCAATGAGATGATGGATATCGCTTTGGTGGAAGTCGACTTTGACGATCCGACTACGAACGTGCGAGGACGTCGCGCCTTAGCAATCGCTAAACCAACTCAGAGAGGTTATTGACCACGCCGGAGCACGATCAACCTGACCACGAGGGTCTGTTTCCTGCGAGCAAACGAAGAACAAGCAAGAAACTAAGATTGCAATCTGGATATTGCGAATATAAGATGAAAGCTTTATTGATCAAGGTGGGGTTCTGTGACGCCTTTGTCTGGTCGTTGAACACAAACGAAGTACGCGAAGTTGCAGCTATGGCGAACTTTTAATCTAAACAAAACCCAAAGTCTAAACGATGCCCTAAGGGTTGTATATATGGAGGAAGAGGGGGGAATTTCGTGGTCCTTGGTGGAGGGGTCCGAAATCAACCCTATCTCTTGTTTCCCATCACATACGGACTCTAAAAATAGCCTATACTTATGTATTTCGAAATTACATGGGCCTGGCCCAATAATAAGGTGACGCAGCACCTAAAATAGCCTCGGGACGAAATTTATGAAGTGGCATCTTGTATATTTCGTCCAAGGCTTCATGCACCCATTATGGTGGCTTCAAAGTCCTGAAATCATCACTTGTAACTCCGTTCTTGTTCCCCTTGCGCATGCCATCATCTCCATGCTTGTTCTTGCTGCAATGTTCATCCTTCTCCAAGCTAGGCCCTTCATTTGTAAGCAAAACAAATGTATCCAATTTAGGCAGCATCATATTCTCATGAACATTAGAATCATTACCAAGAAACGAAAGTACCTGGTAATTTAGTTGGCGTGCACGAGCTCTAGTAATTGGTCCAGTATGTATAGCAGCAGGGGCTGTGGGTGTAACAATTGTATTGATGTCCTCATCAATTCTACTACTAAGATGTGCCCTTTTGAAATTGTGTATGGTTTCCTACCTCGTGCACCTATTGATTTGTTGCCTCTTCCATCTTCAGAGAAGGTTAATTTTGATGCTAAAGAACGTTCTGAATTGATTTTAAAAATGCATGAGTGAACTAAGGAAAACATTGAGCGTATGAATGCTAAATATAAACTTGCTGGAGATAAGGGTAGAAAACATGTTGTGTTTGCGCCTGGAGATCTTGTTTGGTTACATTTGCGTAAAGATAGATTTCCTAATCTGCGCAAATCAAAGCTAATGCCGCGTGCTGATGGTCCTTTTAAGGTGTTAGAGAAAATAAATGATAATGCATATAAACTTGAGCTACCTGTAGATTTTGGGGTTAGTCCCACTTTTAACATTGCAGATTTGAAGCCTTATTTGGGTGAGGAAGATGCGCTTCCGTCGAGGACGACTTCATTTCAAGAAGGGGAGGATGATGAGGACATCAATACCATTGTTACACCCACAGCCCCTACTGTTACATATACTGGACCAATTACTAGAGCTCGCGCACGCCAATTAAATTACCAGGTACTTTCGTTTCTTGGTAATGATTCTAATGTTCATGAGATTATGATGCTGCCTAAATTGGATACATTTGTTTTGCTTACAAATGAAGGGCCTAGCTTGGAGAAGGATGAACATTGGAGCAAAAACACGCATGGAGTTGATGGCATGCGCAAGGGGATCAAGAACGGAGTTACAAGTGATGATTTCAGGACTTTGAAGCCGCCATAAGGAGTGCATGAAGCCTTGGACGAAATATACAAGATGCCACTTCATAATATTCGTCCATAGGCTATTCTAGGTGCTGCATCACCTTATTAATGGGCCAGGCCCATGTAATTTCGAAATACTTAAGTATAGGCTATTTTTAGAGTCCGTATGTGTGGGGAAACAAGAGTTAGGGTTGGTTTTGGACCCCACCCTCAAGGGCCACGAAATTCCCCCCTCTTCCTCCATATATACAGCCCTTAGGGCGTCGTTTAGACTTTGGGTTTTGTTTAGATTAAAAGTTCGCCATAGCTGCAACTTCGTGTACTTCGTTTGTGTCCAACGACCAGACCAAGACGTCACAGAACCCCACTTTGATCAATAAAGCTTTCATCTTATATTCGCAATATCCCGATTGCAATCTCAGTTTCTTGCTTGTTCTTCGTTTGCTCGCAGGAAACAGACCCTCGTGGTCATGTTGATCGTGCTCCGGCGTGGTCAATAACCCTCGGAAGTTGGTTTACCGATTGCTAAGGCGCGACGTCTCACACGTTCGTAGTCGAATCGTCAAGGTCGACTCCCACAGAAAACGATAGCCACCATCTCATCAAAATATCGGGACACCTTAGCCTCTATCAAAAGACGTCAGCGAACTCCTGCAAAATGTTAGTGACAGCAGGGGGCAAAGAGGAAGGCACGTCCTCGAATGAAAATAATGCATCTTTGCACACAAAAGCATAGCAAACAGATTTGCTAAAATCTAGCTCATCAATATCAGATTTGGTGGCAAGTAAACATGCACTTTTCAATTTAATTTCAGAAACAATAGTAGATGGTTTATTATTAGGCTTCATTTGGTGCTCAAATTCTTTTGCCACAATCTGATTTTCACTCTTATTTGTCTCCTGTTTTGCTTTATTAGCTCTATTAATATCATCTTTTAAAATGGAATCAGGAGTCATAGGAAGCAAAGTAATATTTTTATCGTTATGAACAAGAGTATACTGATTGTTTCTACCATGGTGTACAGAATTTTTATCAAATTGCCATGGTCTACCAAGTAATAAGGAACATGCTTGCATAGGTACCACATCACAATCAACATAATCAGCATATGTAGAGATACTAAAATGCACACGAACAGTACGTGTTACCTTAAGCTTGCCGCTGTTGTTGAACCATTGGATGTAGTAAGGATGTGGATGTGGTCTTGTGGTGAGAGATAGCTTCTCCACCATCTCCAGGCTAGCCAAGTTATTGCAGCTCCCTCCATCTATGATCACGCGAACAGAACGTTCCTTCACAACTCCCTTTGTATGGAACAAATTATGCCTCCGATTTTGCTCAGCTTGTGTAACCTACACACTCAAAACACGTTGAGCAACTAAACATTCATACCTGTCAGCATCTTCAGGAGCCATGTATTGCGTCTCATGATCAGAATCGTCTCCACCGTGTTCGTCACGTGTAATAAGAGCCAAAGTCTCCTCATCGTAGTCACTAGCGGACTCATACCCACCATCCTCAGTAACAATCATCACACGCTTAGATGGGCATTCTCTCGCATAATGACCTCCACCCTTGCAACGTCGACAAATTATATCATGTGTTTGCCCTGTTGATGCCATGGATGAAGAAGACCTCTTTGCAGGCCCAGAAGGTGTGCTCTTGGCAGATAGTGGTGATTGTGCCTGCTTTATTGTATCACGGTTGGAGGTGGCAGCCGACGGAGGCGCCGGTGTAGCAGAACGTGTGGAAGTAGATGATGCACGTGGTGTCCATGATGAAGGTCGACCTGCAGAAAAGTTAGTCCGCGCCAATGCCTGTCGATCCTGCACTTCACGTTCAGCTTTACAAGCAAGATGGAATAAACAAGTGATATTAGTATACTCCTTATACTCTAGAATCGTCTGAATCTCTCTATTTAATCCACCCATAAAACGTGCAAGCATAGCTTCATTCTCCTCAACAATACCACATCTAATCATGCCAGTTTGTAATTCCTGATAATATTCTTCTACAGAATTTTTCCCTGTCTTAAGCGCTGCAATTTTTGAAGTAATTCACGTTGATAATATGGTGGAACCCAACGAGTACGCATAGCAGTTTTCAAAGCAGCCCAAGTAGCCGGAATAGGATATAATCTACAATGCTCAGACCACCAAACACATGCAAAACTAGTGAAAGCACAAACAGCAGCAGGAACACGTCTCTCCTCGGGATATTGTAAACATGTAAATCGTTGTTCAGTTTCTAACTCCCAAGTAAGATATCTATAAGGAACATATCTACGCTCAAATAGTGGAATATTCAATTTTAGTTTAGGGAGATGGTCGTGATCTCGTACCTGAGGGTGAGCCCTACCATTGCCATTATTTGCATGTGGACGACCTGGTGGTTGCTGTGCTGGTGGTGGCACGTAGTTCTAATTTTGATCAACCTCATCCTCATAATCTCCCACATAATCATCCTCCTCCACATCAGCAGTTGGAGCCACAGAAGTATCAACAACAGCACCAGCAGTTTGGCCCGACTGAAGAGGGACATGGCTCGCTCGGCGGAGGGCTGTTTCCCGACGTGGAGGTAGTCGGTGTTGTTGCTGTTGTTGCAGAGGTGCGGCAGGAGCAGCCGGTGGTGGTGGTGGAAAACGCGAAAGCAATTCAGCAAACTTGTTATCGAGCTTTGTTTCAAACGTCTTCTCCATGCCATCTATCTTCTCCATGGCCTCTTCAAATCTGTTTATCACATCTTGCACCTGTCCACTCATCATTTGCTTAAACGTATCATGAAGCTCCTTGTTCGTCAAGTTCTCCCAGTCAGTCTCGTCGGCTTGTGATCCTGGCATGGTTAGCAGCAATAGAAACACACAAGAATATGATCCTAAAGACTACTAACAAGTGGTGGTGGTGGCAGGTGTCACAAATCCGTCAAGCAAATCTCAAATTCTTACCAGTTCTTACCCAGCAGCAGGCGGTGATCGGCAACCGTTGTAGTCAAAACTCTCAAAAGCTTGGATAGAGCGATTGCCAGGGAGAGTCAAACGCACGACGTAGATGTATGTGGAGCTGGGAAGGCTTATAGTATGGTAGCAAAAAGGGTCAGCTATAATCAATTCAGAGATGCAAAGTTGAATAAACACTCAACGACGGTACTGTGCTGGTCCTAGGCTAGACCGTGCTAGAGACGCGAGCCTAGAACACTAACAAAATCACGGCGCTGCACGTAAATAAGGGAAAAGCACACTCTGGAACTCTCTTTTTTTCGCTCTTTTTTTGCGCTCCTTTTTTTTGCGCTCCTCTTTTTTTTGCGAAAAATCACTATAATGGCGAGTGTCTCAAAACTCTGCCCTCGTCAAACTGATAGGATGGGCACGAATTTTTTTTCACTTTTTTCGGAAATCAGGGCAGCGACGACGAAAAAGTGCGACAAAAAATCACTATGATGGCACGTGGCTCAAAAGACTCAGAGAAGCCTAAAAATATGATAGGGAAAAAAATTTGCCCGTGAAAATTTTGGCCTAAAAACTGCCCGGGGGTCTCCAGACTCTTTTTTCTTTTTTCGAGACCTATGCAGGCAAGGAAACACGAATCGGAATTTAGATTGATCTCAAGAACAAACCTAATATGAGTAGAACTCGGATTGGTGGTGGATATATGGTTGTGGTATATGGCAGCGGTGGTGGTATATGGTAGCGGTGGTGGTACATGGATAGAGATTGGTGGTGGTATATGGATACGGATTGGTGGTGGTATATGGATATGGATTCAGAGCGGTGGCGGATAAGCAAAAGTGGTAGATGGGCGATGATGATGTGTCAGGACCCCGACTCGATGTCACATCGATCTAGCCGGTAACACCTCATATCACTTTGCGGCCTCACGCACGGTATCCCCACGGGTGTCGCCTTACCTTTGCCCGGGACCGTTTGCGCCTTTTGGCTCACGTATATGATAGTGTCGCTAGCATCCATATGATAAGGAGCCCGGGCTGACATGACTAGTCGTAAACCCAAAGTGGCACAGACTTACAGGGACAGGCATCCATGACCCAGCTTCGAACGTGTCGGTCATCAGCAAGTGGGTCCGGGCTGTAGCACTGGGCTAGCAGGACTCCTGTAAACCGGGCTGTAGCGGGCTAACAGGACTCCGGTACTCAAAGCGTGACATTTCCCCGAAGGGATAGACACAGGAACGAAGAAGGACACATGCCGGCCAGCCTAAGTGTTCCAGAGCAGTAGCAAGCTACCATGGCTCAGCGGTAACACTAGGAGACATTTCCCGGTAAGAGAGGCTACTAAAGATAAACAACTAGATAGTCAGATCCCACACATACCAAGCATTTCAATCATACACGCAATATGCTCGATATGTGCAAATACAACGAAGCATCACAACATGACTCTACGACACAAGTACTTTATTTAAGGCTCAGGGAGCCATACATAACATACACAAAGGTACGGGTCTCACGACCCAACATTCAAGTCATACAGTCATACAAACTAGCAGCGAAAGTAACTTGTCTGAGTACAGACAACTAGTAAAATAAAAGAGGCTTGGAAAGCCTAGCTATACTACGTGGTCCTTCACAAGCTCAGGGTCACCACCTGGGCCTTTAGCCTACTCATTGATGTCAATGTCTACATAGAACCCATCAGAAGGGGTTGCAGCGTCTTCTGTAAAAATGTAAATTATAGCAACATGAGTACAAAGGTACTCAGCAAGACTTACATCAGATCCTACATACATGCATATTATCAAGAAGGGTTGGTGGAGTTATTGCAGCAAGCCAGCTTTGACTCTTGGCTAGACTATCCTACGATACTTCAACTTGAAATGGTTTTGCGCACACGAGTCCACTACTCACCAATTCAATACACTACCGAGGATCCGCCTCCGTCTTCCTACGGAAGAGCCATCCTCGGCACTCACACTTATCTTGAGGCTTTTAGTAGTTTCCATTTACTTGTCTATGAACTGTATAGGCAACCAAGTAGTCCTTTACCGCGGACGCGGCTATTCGAATAGATCATGTTAACCCTGCAGGGGTGTACTTCTTCATACACGCTCTCACCACTTACCGTCGTTTACACGAATGTACTCGGCAACCTTCAAGCGGAAGCCCAACGTGGGTGTCGGCCACGACCTACCTAACCACCTAAGCCTCCAGTCCAGGTTTATCGCCTATCCAGGTTCCATCCGCAGGGAGTCCGGCCGAGGTTTCCCATACGGCCCCGAACGATGTGAACAGGGTTCCCGAGATACCTAACGGGTATTCGGTACACCCGGCCACGTACCTACCGCATCACAGCCCACCCCTACGGTCAGCGCTGTCCACGGCCTCCAGTAGGCTACAAACACCAGAAACTACTTGCAACTCCTGGACGGAGAACTAGGGTGAATAAGAAGCCGAGAGGGTCCATTGGTTTCGGGCCCAATGCATGGTAGTAGTTGATTCTTAAATCACACATACAGATCTCAGTGCTTAAGGTCGGCTTCAATGAAACAACCCACCATGTACTCCTACATGGCCTCTCATCGATACCTTTACCAAATCGTGTTCACCACACCACTCTCATTACCGACATAATCATTTCACTCTAGCCCATCACCCAGATGAACCAGACCTGACACGACTCTAAGCATAGCAGGCATAGAAAGGTAGGAACAACACATACATATGGCTCAATCAACTCCTACACATGCTAGTGGGTTTCATCTAGTTACTGTGGCAATGACAGGTCATGCAGAGGAAATGGGTTCAACTACCGTAGCACACAGCAGTTTGAATCGCGTTGTCTTAATGCAGTAAAAGAGAGCAGGAGCGAGAACATGGGATTGTATCGATATGATCAAATGGTTGGTTGCTTGCCTGATGGTTCGATGCACGGATACGGTTCTTCGTTAGGGTAGTCACGGTACTCCTCGGGGACAGATCCTGTCGTAAAGGATAACGATACACAGGCATCACCAAACAATGTGCAACAATATGATGCATGCATGAAACATGGCAATATGAGTGTGTTGGGCTAATGCAACTAAAGCTACCAACGCTGTCAGGACCCCGACTCGATGTCACATCGATCTAGCTGGTAACACCTCATATCACTTTGCGGCCTCACGCACGGTATCCCCACGGGTGTCGTCTTACCTTTTCCCGGGACCGTTTGCGCTTTTTGGCTCGCGTATATGAAAGTGTCGCTAGCATCCATATGATAAAGAGCCCGGGCTGACATGACTAGTCGTAAACCCAAAGTGGCACAGACTTACAGGGACAGGCATCCATGACCCAGCTTCGAACGTGTCGGTCATCAGCAAGTGGGTCCGGGCTGTAGCACTGGGCTAGCAGGACTCCAGTAAACCGGGCTGTAGCGGGCTAACAGGACTCCGGTACTCAAAGCGTGACATTTCCCCGAAGGGACAGACACAGGAACGAAGAAGGACACATGCCGGCCAGCCTAAGTGTTCCAGAGCAGTAGCAAGCTACCATGGCTCAGCGGTAACACTAGGAGACATTTCCCGGTAAGAGAGGCTACTAAAGATAAACAACTAGATAGTCAGATCCCACACATACCAAGCATTTCAATAACATACACACAATATGCTCGATATGTGCAATACAACATGGCATCACAAAATGACTCTACGACTCAAGTAGTTTATCAATAGGCTCCGAGGAGCGAGATATTACAAACATGGGTCTCATGACCCAACACTCAGAGCATACAAGTCAAAGCACAAGCGGAAGCTATCATGTCTGGGTACAGACATCTATAAATGAAAAAGGCTGAGAAGCCTGACTATCTACCAGATCCTGCCGAGGGCACAAGATCGTAGCTGAGGTAACAAGCTAAACGTCGAAGTCCACGTGGAACTACTAGTGAGACTGAAGTCTCTCTGCAAAAACATAAAATAGGCAAACGTGAGTACAAATGTACCCAGCAAGACTTACATCAGAACTAACTACATATGCATCATTTTCAACAAGGGGATGGTGGGGTTTAACTGCAGCAAGCCAGCTTTGACTCGGTGGCTATCCTAGACTACGACTGCAAGCGACTCTTTTGAGGTGGCGCACACGAGTCCACATATTCACCAACCAATACACCACTATGGATCCGCTCCCGTCTCCCTACGAGAACGCCATCCATAGCACTCACGCTTATCTTGCGTATTTTAGAGTATCCACTTTCACTTGTCTATGAACTGATATAAGCAACCCAGAAGTCCTTTTCCGCGGACACGGCTATTCGAATAGATGATGTTAACCCTGCAGGGGTGTACTTCTTCATACATGTTTCCACCACTTAGCGTCTGCACACGACATGTGCTCGGCAGACTTCAAGCGAAAGCCGACGTGGGTGTAGACCACGACCTACCTAAACACTTAAGCCTCTAGTCCAGGTTTATCGCCTATTCAGGTTCCATCCGCAGGGAGTCCGGCCGAGGTTTCCCATACGGCCCCGAACGATGTGAACAGGGTTCCCGAGATACCTAACGGGTATTCGGTACACTGTGCCACGTACCTACCGCATCACAGCCCACCCCTACGGTCAGCGCTGTCCACGGCCTCCAGTAGGCTACAAACACCAGAAACTACTTGCAACTCCTGGACGGAGAACTAGGGTGAATAAGAAGCCGAGAGGGTCCATTGGTTTCGGGCCCAATGCATGGTAGTAGCTGATTCTTAAATCACACATACAGATCTCAGTGCTTAAGGTCGGCTTCAATGAAACAACCCACCATGTACTCCTACATGGCCTCTCATCGATACCTTTACCAAATCGTGTTCACCACACCACTCTCATTACCGACATAATCATTTCACTCTAGCCCATCACCCAGACGAACCAGACCTGACACGACTCTAAGCATAGCAGGCATAGCAAGGTAGGAACAACACATACATATGGCTCAAACAACTCCTACACATGCTAGTGGGTTTCATCTAGTTACTGTGGCAATGACAGGTCATGTAGAGGAAATGGGTTCAACTACCGTAGCACACAGCAGTTTGAAACGCGTTGTCTTAATGCAGTGAAAGAGAGCAGGAGCGAGAACATGGGATTGTATCGATATGATCAAATGGTTGGTTGCTTGCTTGATGGTTCGATGCACTAATACGGTTCTTCGTTAGGGTAATCACGGTACTCCTCGGAGGCAGAACCTGTCGCAAAGGACACCGATACACAACCATCACCAAACAATGTGCAACAATATGATGCATGCATGAAACATGGCAATATGAGTGTGTTGGGCTAATGCAGCTAAAACCAGAAGGGTTTGAACCAATTTGAATCAAAGATTCAAATTTCAAACTCAAACATGGCCTTTTAAAGTGCTTTTCCTTGTTCTGCTTTAAACATCAATTTAACTTGTTTGATCATGCATGAAAATAGTACAGATGGATAGATTGGATTTTTCTGATCATTTTTCATATATAATTTGTCTAATTTGGAGTTACAGAATAAAAGTTATGAATTTTTCAAGTTTAAATAATATTCTGGAATTTCCTGATTTAAATTAAATCCAGAAATATATATATTGCGCCAGCATGACGTCAGCATGACATCAGTGGTCAACTGCGGCTGGCTGGGGTCAAACCTGACGTGTGGGGTCCACACGTCAGTGACAGGGGGGTTTAACAGGGTTAATTTAATCCTAATTAGGAATTAGTGGCGCTGGGGCCCACTGGTCAGTGTCAGGGGGTTAACTAACAGTGATTAGCACTAATCTGACCACCTGGCCGACGGGGCCCACGCGTCAGTGACCCTGGGGGGGTCAAACCCCAGGTCAAACAGGTCAAACCCACCGGCGACATGACGCCGGCGAGGCCCGAGACGGCGGCGCGATACGGAAACGCGCTACAGGGCACGGGCAAGGCCGTGCTTGGGCTCGTTGGAGAGCCCTTGCTCCCGCGCGTTAAACGGTGGTGGTGGCCGTGCCTGTGGTGGCCGGTACCGACGACGGCGAGCTCGTGAGCGGCGGCCGGAGTTCGGGTGCGGTCGGGATCGGTGCTGCTGCTCGCAAGCGAGGGAGCTGAGGCGCTGGAGGGGCTCTATGGGTCCTTACGGACTTGTTGGACTCGCCGGGGTGACCAAATGGTCACCGGAGCTGCGTCGACGGCGAGCTCGGCGACGGCGGAGGTTCGGCCGTGGTGGGAAACGGGGTTACGGTGCGGGAACGAGGGGGAAAAGAGGGGGAAACGGTGGCGGAGCTCACCACGGTTGCAGTGGGCGTCGAAGCGGGCTCGGGGACGCGCTGGAGACGGCGAATCGACGGCGATGGTGGTCGGAGCCCGAGGAGGAAGACGATGGCGTGGAGGCAATGCAGAGCTTCCCGAGGGGCTTGGCTTGGTGGGGAGGAAGAGGGGGTCGCGGCGGTGCTCCGGAGCTCAGCGGAGGGGCGAGGGGTGGCCGGTGACGGCTGCTATGGCGAACGGCGGCGATGGTGGTGTTCGGCCGTGAGAGAGAGAGAGCGAGGGAGAGGAGGGGAAGAACCGAGGGAGAGTGAGAGAGAACGGGGGAGGGCGTGGCGTCGTTCCAGGCCATCCAGACGAGGAGGGGAGGGGCAGGCAGGCAGGCGAGCAGGTGGCGTGGCGCGGTGGCGCGCGCGCGCCGGGCACACTCCCCTCCCTCTGTCGAGGACGAAGACGACAGAGGAGGAGGTGGGCTGGGCCGGCCAACTGGCTGGGCCAGAGGCGCCAGGTAAAAGGCCCAGGTAAGGTCCTCCCTTTTATTTATTTATGTTTTCTAATTTCTGACATTTGTTTTGATTTAAATAAAATATTAAATCATTTTATAACCTTATGCCAATTTTTGCAGGAGCTAGATATATTATTCCAGAGCTCCCCAACAGGTGGCATAATTTTTGGACATATATTAATATATATAACTAATATATTTCCAATGCAAATATTTATGCATTAATTCCAAATGCCCAAAATAATACCTATGAGCTCTTAAAAATATTGGTTTGATTTTTATCTCTGTCCAATATTTTCAGAGAGCAACATGAGCATTTTCTTGGACCCTTTTGGAGAAATTTTTATTTGGATCATTTTCAGAAATGATTCTGAGGGTTTCACAAATCCCCATTTCAAAATTAAATGGAATTTTAAACATGATGCACACACTCTGATGCATGACTAGCTAGGGTGTGACAACTCACCTCCACTCAAAAGAATCTCGTCCCGAGATTTGGGTTCCTCCGGGAAGAAGGCGGGATACTCGAGTCGAAGACGATCCTCCCTTTCCCAAGTTGCTTCATCCTCAGAATGGTGCGACCATTGAACTTTGAGAAACTTGATATTATGACGTCGGGTGGTACGTTTGGCCTGATCGAGGATACGAATGGGGTACTCTCGATATGTAAGATTATCTTGGAGATCAAGCGTTTCGTGGTCCACTCCACGGATAGGATCCGAGAAGCAACGCCTGAGTTGAGAAACGTGGAAGACATCGTGGACTCTGGAGAGGTGCGGAGGTAGTTCCAACTGGTAGGCAACTTCTCCTCGTTTGGCGAGAATGCGAAAAGGTCCAATGTAACGAGGAGCCAATTTGCCCTTAATACCGAAACGATGGGTTCCCTTCAGAGGGGTGACCCGAAGATAAGCCTTCTCGTCAACCTCGAAAGTCATAGCCTTATGTTTTCGGTCATATTGAGTCTTTTGACGAGATTGGGCTGTTTTCAACTTTTCACGAACGATGCGAACTTGTTCTTCTGCTTCCTGAATCATATCCGGGCCAAAGAATTGTCTTTCCCCGGTCTCTGACCAGTTAAGGGGTGTTCGACACCGTCGTCCATAGAGAACTTCAAAAGGGGCTTTACCCAAGCTAGATTGATAGCTGTTGTTGTAAGCGAATTCGGCAAATGGAAGGCACTTCTCCCAGTCCATTCCGAATGAGATAACAGAGGCTCGAAGCATGTCTTCTAGAATCTAGTTGACGCGTTCCACTTGACCACTCGACTGAGGGTGGAAGGCGGTGCTAAAGGAGAGACGGGTTCCCATAGCATTTTGGAAGCTTTCCCAAAATCAAGAGGTGAAAAGACTTCCTCGATCCGAGTTAATTTCCAAAGGAACACCATGGAGGGACACTATTCGGGAGATGTATAAGTCTGCCAGCTGACTAGCGGTTATACTCTCACGAACAGGTAAGAAATGGGCTACTTTGGAAAGACGATCGACAACGACGAAAATAGCATTATTCCCTCTCCTGGTCCTGGGAAAACCGGTAATGAAATCCATACCAATTTTATCCCATTTCCATTCAGGAATAGTTAAGGGTTGAAGGGTGCCAGCAGGCCGTTGGTGCTCTGCTTTTACACGATGACAGACGTCGCAATTTGCAATATACTGAGCAATCTCTCTCTTCATCCTAGTCCACCAGAACCTCTGGCGTAGGTCCTGATACATCTTAGTACTACCGGGATGAATGGTGAGAGGAGATTCATGAGCTTCCTTAAGGATCAATCGCCTCAGGTTTCGCACTTTGGGAACCACTAGTCGATTCCCGAAGTATACGACCCCTTGATCATTAATGGAGAAACAATTCGCAACTCCTTTCTGGATGTTTCTCTTGATGCGGGAAATTCCCGGATCTACCTTCTGTGCTTTGATAATCTGATCCGTAAGGGTAGGTTTTGCCACCAAGGTGGAAAGGAAACCTTGAGGTACAATGTGAAGGTTAAGCTTCCGAAATTCCTCATGGAGAAGCGGTTGACTTTGTTGTAACATCAGGTTGTTACAATAAGATTTATGACTTAGTGCATCAGCCATGACGTTGGCTTTCCCTGGGGTGTAGGTTATTCCTAAGTCGAAGTCTGTGATCAACTCAACCCAACGTCTTTGCCTGAGATTCAGATCCGGTTGGGTGAAAATGTACTTCAGACTTTGGTGATCAGTGAATATTTCGCAACGATTACCGAGGAGGTAATGTCGCCAGGTCTTAAGTGCATAGACTACGGCTGCAAGCTCTAGATCATGAGTAGGATAATTCTCCTCATGTGGGTGCAATTGCCGTGAAGCGTAAGCAATTACGTGTCGATCTTGCATGAGAATGCAACCTAGTCGTTGTCGCGAGGCGTCGCAGTAGATAACAAAGTCCTTGGAGAAGTCTGGGGGTACCAGTACGGGAGCAGAAGTCAGGCGTCTTTTCAGTTCCTGAAAGCTGTGCTCACATTGTGGAGTCCATTCGAACTTCTTATCTTTCTTGAGGAGTTCGGTTAGAGGTTTAGCAACTTTGGAGAAGTTCTCGACAAAGCGACGACAATAGCTTGCTAAGCCCAGAAAACTCCGAACTTGCTTGACCGATTCAGGTGGAGTCCAATTAAGGACGGCTTGAACTCGCTCAGGGTTAACAGCAATACCTTTACCAGATATTACATGACCCAGATAGGTCACTTCTGACAACCAGAATTCACATTTAGAAAATTTGGCATAAAGGCGATGCTCTCGAAGTTTCTTCAACACTAGCCTTAGATGTTCGGCATGTTCCTCCTCGTTCTTGGAGTAGATGAGTATATCATCGAGGTAAACCACGACGAATTTATCCAAATACTCCATGAAGATTGAGTTCATTAACCGAG